>NW_011888903.1:5325381-5335338 GCF_000151845.1 Pteropus vampyrus | reverse complement strand
TATATATATATAGATAGATATAGATATAAATAGATATATATATATATACACATGTGCCTTACTGTTTAATTGTACACTTTAAACTTACTGGATTTTGTTAACCAATGTCGCCATAATAAAAACAAGCAAACAAACAAACATTCTATTGACCAAAAACATAAAAATAAAAAATAGATAAGAAAGTACGCGAAAAATAGTTCTTCAGCAGCTATAGGATAGGAATGTATGGTTGCATAGTTTCACCCTTGAAGAGGGTCAGGAAACTCAAGTAAAATCATTTCTACTTCCTTCTTTAATTTTTTTCTCCTAAGCATATTAAAATTTGCAAGTTTGTATATTCATAAATATGGCTCAAAAAAAGATTTTGTATTTTTAGCACCACATTTCATGCTGAACTAACACTAATGGCCAAGAATATGCTTCTTAATTTTCAAATTACAGTCTCTCAATTTTGTGCTAATTGGGAGCAAGAGACAAAACAATCAATTCTTATAAATACTTTGTGAAGAATATTTATTTTTCTTAAGATGTATTTTAACAACTTCATTGGCTATGTTCAAATGAGTCCTCTTTGCATACAAAGCAAACCTGGGAAATATTAGCTATATTTCATTTTGGTGTTTATCAGTTGGGTTCTGAGTTGTGCAAATTGTCTGTAACCTAAAAAGGCGTGAGTGGTATCACTGTGCTCCTGGGCACTCAAGGACAAACACTGTCAGGACACCCATGCTTCTGTGGGGGCTAGTCTGGGTATTCACAATTGGAATGTGGAGGGGACCAAACTAAACTACTGAGCATTCACCAAGACCAAGTCAGGAACAGCCCAATGTAGTTTAAAATTTACTGCATTGAAACTACTTTATAGACAAAGTAGTAAATCATGCTTACTGGTTTAAAAAAATAAATAACATATAAATAATAAATTTATTTAGTAAATTATTTAAAATTCCCTAGCACTCATGTTAATATACCTGTATTCTTGTCACTTATGTCCACTGACAAATAACTATTCTCTTTGGGAAACATGTTCATCTATCATGGCAAGATAGATATCAAACCCAGGTTGCCATCACATCCAAATCTCCCACCCAATAAATGTACACCCTTGGGTAAACTAGAGCATTTGGAAGGAACAGCACTGTACTAGGTCATCTCAAAGATGCGTTGGAGATTTAACATCATACAGATCCTAAATGTATTTGTAAAACTATCATCCGATGGCTTTTTATAATTCTAGAAATAACTTGGCTCACCCACCCCATCTCTAATCAATTTGGTAGTCACTTAAAAGGAAGAAACATGATGGATGTGCTTCTGAATAGGAAAGATGTTGATTCGGTTCCATATTGTTGCTGTGCAGATTCTCTCCATAAAGATAATCTTTACTCTCTTTTTATTTCAATCCAGTTCAATTTTTAAATTCTAAAGAGGATGGAACCAAAATCTACAACAAATATTGGGATCTTTGGATCAGCAGATTTCCTGAATCTCTGTGTGTCTAAATAAAAGATATCAAAAGCCATTTCTATTACAAGAAAGACTTAAAGGAATGAGTAAAAAATAATAAAAACAGATCAAAACAGTTCCTATGAAAGTCAGCAGTAGAGCTCGAGCCCTGGAGAGAAGGGAAGGAAGGGACTGTCAAATGCTTTTGATTTAGCACATTCTTTAAAGTGTAGGTGAGGGCCTGGGTGTGTGTGCCATGATCTGTGTTGAGACAGAACTCTTCTGTATCTATTTGTATTAGAGATAAGTACAGACAGGTGGGTAGGATATCTGGGAAATTCTAATGATACAAACACCTCTAAGCTACATTGAAACTGAGGAAATCCAAAGCCATGTATACACTCCTGGAGGTTTGGTTATAATGTAAAACATTTAGGAATGTATAAGTTATATTTATGTCTCAGAGAAAATGGTAGAAAACTTTTAAATAAAAGTAAAATATCTAAATGTGTCTAGATGTTAGCATATTTTAACTCGTTCTAAATTCATATAATTATACACACATATATTTGTATATGTATGTATTTTAATAAGAATCAGTAGAAAAACCCTCTGTAAACTGTTTTCTCTGGTATACATAAGCCACTACACCCTTTAACATTTCCCCTTCCTTTCGAATATCATCACCATGTTGAACTCTTAATTCTGTACATCTAAATTATTTTCAATAGCCTTGAAATCATTCTTATTGCCTCCTTTAAACCCATTTTGTAGTGAGCTTCAATTGGCCTTTCCAAGACACCAGCGTATCACTTTTGTTTATTTAAAAACTTTATAATGACTGCCTCATTTCTATTCAATCAAGTAATTCACACTGCTTACTTGAACACTCAAGGATTCTTCTGGAGCTGGCAGGCCTCCAACTTTGCAGTCTTATCTCCCCACCCCTTTCCACAAAACTGCTCTGACCCATCAGAAATACTGCCATCCCCTGAACTGGATGTGAACTCTGCTAATTCTGTTTCTCCGATTCCCCGTTTTCCCTTCAAGATCTAGTAAGTTGGAATCCATTCTAGGAGCCATCTCTCTTGGAAACACCAAGGGATGTGGACAGGAGTTCAGGATTAGTATTATGAACTTCAGACCCAGATTCTCCTCTGTCTGTCCCTGACATGCTCCTCACCTCTCTCCTACCTCCTCAGACTTTGCTGCCTGGCTTGTCTCACAGCCTGTAACCTTTTTATCTGATATTCTGGCTCCTCTGACATTTCTCCTGTCCCTATGGCTTGACCTTCATGCCTCAACTCTACATCTATATATCTATACATTTTTGTACTCTTTGCTTAAATTTGATTATCTCCTTCCTCCCCGCCCCACGACTGCCTCCCAACTACTTCACTGTCAATTGATTGGATCTTATTGCCTGCTTATAGGAAGAGCTATTGTGGAATCCCCATTTCCCAGCCATCACCTACCCACTAATCTCTAGACTCTAGAGACCTCACCAGTTGATGGAGCCTAGACACTGATATCCAGTAGTGACTCTTGCAGACTCTTTCTGGTCGTGTTCGCCATCTTGTGGATGCAGATAGTAGCTACACCGGAGCTAGACTCACCCACCTAAAGATCAAAAGATTTGTTTCCTTCAAGGAAAACAAGTTACCCTAAATGCTGCCATGTACACAACCTTTACTAATTGTTCCAGTCACATGGGAGTTCTGAGTAAATTCAAATGCTGTCTTTGGGGGAGGCATTGGGGTACCAGTCTCATAAGCATCTCATATAAAACGCTGTATCCTGCAGAGCACTTAGCACCATGCTTTTTTCAAAAGCACTTAATAAATATTTTAGAAAATTTCAAATCTAGCTGTTCAAACCATGGACCTATAATTAATTTGGAGGCAATTTATCTCAGTTGCAAGTCGAATGCCAGAACTCTACCAATAGATTAGAACTCAAAAGGCTATTTTTAGATTCATGTTTTATGAGAATTTAAAGCTTGTAGTCTCTAGATATATTTCCACTAAATAAGAGTGTGAATCAGTACTTTCAAGTTTTAAAACAAAGCACATTCTCATTTTCCTTGTGTACATGTGTTCTTTAGGCAACATTTTCTTATTTTCTTCAGCTATATTTTCTGTACTTGCCCTTCGTCCTGGTCATTCTGTCTGCCTCCCTACACTCCCCACCTACCATACACATTACATCTCTCTGTGGCCAGGAGAGTGATCTATGCAGACAGAATCCTCTGGGCTCCCTGCCCTCTCACTACCTGTTGGGTTGGGCCCTTGACAGGGGAACAACTTCAGGAGATGAAAGTTGTATTGGTCTGCTAGGGCTGCTGTAACAAAGTACCACAGACTGGTACCTTAAACAACAGAAATTTAATTTCTCACAATTCTGGAGGCTGGAAGTCTGAGATCAATGTGTTGTCAGGGTTAGTTCCTCCTGAAGGTTCTCTCCTGGGCCTGAATATGGCCTCCTTCTCCCTATGTCTTCATGTGGTCTTCCCTCTGTGTGTGTCTGTGTCCTAATCTCTTTGCTTATAAAGCCACCAGTCATACTGGATTAGGGCTCACCCTAATGATCTAATTTTAACTTAAGTACTGCTTTAAAGGCTCTAACCCCCAAAACAGTCACATTCGGAAGTTCTAGGAGTTAGAACTTCAACATATGAATTTGGCAGGAAGAGGGAGGGTTATATACAGTTCAGGCCATAACAAGGGATGAAGAGGTCAGGTTATATATTCTCTCTCCCATTCCCAGCCTGGTCTTAGCTATGTCAAGATGTGGCCCTTCTCCCATGGCTGTGGCTTTCTAAGCTATGGCAACACTTTCCACCAGGCCCCGTCAGGCCTAAGAGCAGCTAGTGTTTCTGATCGTTGCTAGTCTCTGGACATCCAACCCTACATTCACTTACCACTCACTTTGATGCTTAATAGAAATGCTTTAAACAAGCAAAGCCATCCCTGGTTTCCAAATTTGTGACAAAAACATCAACAGTTCTTTCCATATGCTTAAAATTCTAAAATAAACTCCTGGTCTTGTCTTACATTGGGCAAATAAGCATCCAAGATTAATAATGATACTCTGAATGATCCCAGCTTGCAAGAGCATTTTATTTTGTCATATAATCTTTTTTCATTTCTGGTTATTTACTTTTGATTGCATAAGTGCACACTTTTCATCTCTTACATGGTATCTTTTGTTCTTTAGAATCATGATTAGTGTCAGCTGATTATCCCACATGCATGGACAATCAGAACTGGATTTACCATGAAGCTAATGACTCTTTGGGGCCTCTCTTTTGCTCACCTCTTCATAGTCCCAGACAATGTTGTATGTTTTTGTAAAATACACAGAACTAAAATATGTTGGCTACAGTTTATAAAGATTCTGTATCTTTCCACTCCCACCCACCGCACTCGCTCTCACATAGGGTAATAGTGGAGAGGCCATGAGAATGTTGGGGAAGGTAAGTTGGACACACATTTGGGTAGAACTTAGTGGGATATAGTCAAGTGTCTCACAATTATTTGTGACTATAGTTAAATTATTGCTGGCTGTCTCAGTTTTAGAATGATTTCTGTTAATACTTCCACCATCCATTTTCACATCTAATATTTTATATTTGTAATTTTTTATTTTAAAGAGACTATCAAATTTTTTATAAACATCAGGCCCACAAAACCTGGATCTATTCCTGGGGGTAAAAATCATCATTTCTGAACCATATTTTCAACCAATTATTTCTTCTTTAGCTTTCTTCTTAATCATAAGCATCATTTACACTAGGACATCCAACATTGATATTGCAATTGCGTTATTGGAAATAATGAGATAATATACCTATAAAATGCCTCAAAATTAAGTGCAAATAAAGTAAGCAGTCATATATTCATGAAAAATGCATTAACTAAAAAAATACCTCAGAGTGACCATTTGATATCCATTGCTTAGTATCTAGAAGTCTCAAGGTATTCATATCAAGAAAATACCAGGAAAATGGTAGGCTAAATAAACATGGGGTTCACTTCTACCCATGACCGCATTAAAACTACAACCAAATTATAACACAATTAACTTGGAAAATCACCTAAAGACTAAAGGAACATATTACATACAACTGAAGATATAAAGAAAAAACCACAATGAGACCAACAGGAGAGGCGGAGATGCAAAACAAGCTGGCCCCACACCCACACATGTTGGCTGAGCAACCAGGAGAGATGGTGGCTGCAGAGTTCCCCCTGAGGAAGAGAGGGGCCCTAGCCCCAAACATGGGTTCCCAGCCCAAGGTTCCCATACCAGGAAGAGGAGTTCCCACCAAATCTGACTGTAAAAATCAGTAGGAATTCTGATCATCTGGGTGAGACAGAAGGAATCTGAAAATTCAGATGTCTCCCATAAAAGGCTCGTGCACAGATCACTCACTTGCAGACACTCACCCTGGGCTCTGGCAGAGGACCAGCAGCTCGGAAGGCACAAGAAACGTACAGGGAAAGACTGAGCTGTGTAGCAGGGGGTGAGGGCTGGAGGGATAGCCACCACTGATCCGTTGTCAGGCCCCCATCCAGTGCAGTCCACAGACAGGTGCCATCTTGCCGTGTTGAACCCTCTCCCCTGCATAGTCAATTCTGAATCTACATTGGCCTAGTGAGATCTTGTTGCTCCACCCTGTGTCTCCCTGAGACCCCACCCTATTCAGCCTACAATTTGCCCTCAATAAGCTTATTGCCTGGCAACCACCCATACCCTGCACTCTCCCCTGGCAGTGCATTCAACAGTAATTAACGGCACCTTGCACACAACCCACGCATCCAGGAGAGACTTTCAGCTGCAGACAACAGGCACCAGCTGGAGTTGCAGTATCTCTTGAATAAAGTACAGGGGTCTGAGGACTCAGACAGTGGCTGGCCTTGGTGTGATCTGAAACTTTTGCAAGAGGCCACAGGCTCAGCACTGGCATCAAATCTGAATCTGCATTAGCCTGACAAGTTCAGCTCACTCCATCCCATGGCTTCCTGGGACCTTGCCCCATCCATCTTGCAAATTACTCCTGACAGACTCGTTATCCAGCAATAAACATCACCAAGTGCTCTCAACAGGGGGCACATTTGACAGCAGTCAACAATCCCCAGTTTGCATGGCCAGTGTATCTTGGGAGAAATTTTCGGCAGTGGGCAGCCAGCTCCGGCATGAGCTGCAATATCTCTTGAACAAATCTTAAGAGTTTGCAGGCCCAAGATAGGTAGCAGCTTATCTCAGTGAGATCTGAGACTCATAGGTGGCCACAGGCTCAGCACTGGCAGCAAAACTGAATATTCAATGGCCAAGTGAAATCCACTCACTTTACCCAATGATTCCAGAGTTTCTCTCCCACCCAACTCACAAAGCACCCAAAGGCTCTTTCAGATGCAAATATTTACAGGCAGCCAGCAGGTAGCTTCAGGACTTGGGGTGCCCTGGACCTTTTGCTAAGCCACCCCAGTCCTGGTACTGAGGGCAACTGGCTACAATTTGCAGCATGATTTTTCCCATTTACTATCAGATCCAGCACAAGCAGTGACCACTTGTGGATGGCTTTGTAGCTCCTACCAGGTTGCCCCAAGTGATTGAACCCATCAGTTAATGTTGGCCTGCACAGGAGCCCCTCCCAACAGAAACAATACACCTAGAGGCTGGTGTCAAACAACAACAGAGCACTCCCTAACTAGACCCACAAGCTGTGCAACCAGAGGGTGGTCTTGACAGGTATACAAGCCTGCTAGGGCAAATTCCACTTCATGGGGTCGGCCCCCATGCAGCAGCTCATGCTCTGTGGGTGTGGCCAATCCTCACAGCCAGTCAGCACAAGAGTCAAACCCATCCAGTGATGTGATAACAGCAATCGAGGCTTAGCAACAATAGAAGAACTCACACAGCTCACGCAAGGAACACTCTCAGAATTCCCAGAGAAGGTGATCAGGGAGATGGCATCATAGCTACACAGGGCACCTACTACATAAGGCCACCTGGTCAAGACTGAGAGACATAACAAATCTAATACATTGAAATGAATATAGACAACTAAAATGAGAAAATAAAGGAATGTGCTACAAATGAAAGAACAGGAGAAAACTCCAGGGAGGGAAAAAAAAAAAAAAAAAAGCGAAAGGGATGCAAGCAACCTACCAGAGTTCAAAACACTGGTTATAAGGATGTTCAATGAACTTATAGGAGAATAGATGGTCTCAGTGAGAACGTTAACAAAGAGACAGTAGCATAAAAAAAAGGACTTAGAAAACATAAAAGAACTAGTTAGAAATGAAGAATACAATAACTGAAATGAAGAATACACTAGAAGAAATCAACAGTAGATTAGATGAAGCAGAGAATCAAATCGGAGTGTTGGAAGAGAAGGTAGCAGAAAACACCCAAGCAACAGCAACAAGAAAATAGAATTAACAAATAAATGAGGAAAGTTAAAGAGACCTCTGGGACAACATCAAGAGTTCCAACATTCACATCATAGGGATACCAGGAGAAGAGAGAGAGCAAGAGATTGAGAACCTATTTGAAAAAATAATGACAGAAAACTTTCCTAAACTAGTGAAGGAAATAGACATACGAGTCCAGGAAGTGCAAAGAGTCTCTAAATAGGAGAAACCCGAATAGGCCCATACCAAGACACAACATAATTCAAATGCTGAAGATTAATGATAAAGAGAGAATCCTAAAAGCAGCTATAGAAAGGCAGCTAGTTACTTACAACAGTACTCCCATAAGAATGTCAGCTGATTTCTCAACAGAAACTTTGCAGGCCAGAAGGGATTAACACAAAATATTCAAAGTGATAAAAATCAAGAACTTACAACCAAGAATACTCTACCCAGAAAGGCTATCATTTAAAATTGAGGAGGAGCTAAAGAGCTTCCCAGACGGGAAAAAGCTAAATGAATTCATCACCAATAAGCTGATATTACAAAAAATGTTAAAGGAACTTTTTTAAAAAGAAGAAAAAACATACATATGAATAATAAAATGGCAATAAATACGTACCTATCAATAATCACTTTGAATGTAAATAGATTAAATGCTTCAATAAGAAGACAGAAGATAGCTAAATGAATAAGAAAATAAAACCCATACCTATGCTATCTACAAGAGACCCACTTCATATCAAAAGACACACACAGACTGAAAGTAAAGGGATGGAAATGAAAATGGAAATGAAAAAAAAAGTGGGATACCAATACTTATATCAGACAAAATAGACTTTAAAACAAAGCCTATAATAAGAGATAAAGAAGTGCATTACATAATGATAAAGTGATCAACAAGAGGATATAATCCAAGTAAACATACATGCACTCAACATAGGAGCCCCTACATATATAAAGCAAATACTGACTGACATAAAGGGAGAGAATGACAGTAATACACTCATAGTAGGAGACTTTAACATCCCATTGACATCCATGGACAGATCTTTCAGACAGAAAATTAACAAGAAAAGAGCAGCCTTAAATGACACACTAGACCAGATGAGTTTAGTTGATATCTTCAGGACATGTACATTCTTCTTAAGTGTATATGGAACATTTTCCAGGACAGATCACACGTTAGGCCACAAAACAAGTCTCGATAAATTTAAGAAGATTGAAATCATATTAAGCATCTACTTTGACTATAACAGTATGAAACTAGAAATCAATTTCAAGAAAAAAAAACCTGAAGAAAACACAAACACATGGAGGCTAAGTAACATGCTACTAAACAATGAATAGGTTAACAATGAGATGAAGGAAGAAATCAAAAGATACCTTGAGACAAGTTAAAATAAAAACACAATGACCTAGAATCTGTGGGATACAGCAAAAGCTGTCCTAAGAAGGAAATAGCAATATAGGCCTACCTCAAGAAAGAAGAAAAATCTCAAATAAACAATCTAACATTATACCTAAAGGAACTAAAAAAAGAACAACAAACAAAACCCAAAGTGAGTAGAAGAAAGGAAATAGTAAAGATCAGAGCAAAAATAAATGAAATGGAGACTAAAAAAAAAAAAAATACAAAAGATTAGTGAAACCAAAAGCTGGTTTTTAAAAGGATAAACAAAAATGATAAAACTTTAACCAGAATTGCCAAGAAAAAAGAGAGAAGACCCAAATAAAGAAAATCAGAAATGAAAGAGAAGTAATAACTGACTCCAGAAATACAAAGAATTATAAGAAAATACTATGAGCAATTATATGCCAACAAATTGGACAATCTGGAAGAAATGGATAAATTCTTAGAAACATACAATCTCCCAAGACTGAGTCAAGAAGAAACAGAAAATCTGAACCAACCAATTACCACCAATGAAATTGAATCAGTAATCAAAAAACTCCCAAAAAACAAAAGTCCTGGACCAAATGGCTTTATATTTACCAAACATTCAAAGAAGAACTAACATCTACTCTCAAACAATTTCAAAAAATTCAAGAGGAGGAAAGGCTCCCAAGTGTATTTTACATTGCTACCTTT
>NW_011888903.1:5319010-5325331 GCF_000151845.1 Pteropus vampyrus | reverse complement strand
AGAAAATCTGAACCAACCAATTACCACCAATGAAATTGAATCAGTAATCAAAAAACTCCCAAAAAACAAAAGTCCTGGACCAAATGGCTTTATATTTACCAAACATTCAAAGAAGAACTAACATCTACTCTCAAACAATTTCAAAAAATTCAAGAGGAGGAAAGGCTCCCAAGTGTATTTTACATTGCTACCTTTACCCTGATTCCAAAACCAGACAAAGACATTACAAAAAAAAAAAAAAATTAGGCCAATATCCCTGATGAAAATAGATGCAAAAATCCTCACCAAAATATTAACGAACCAAATTCAGCAATACATTAAAAAGATCATCCATCATGATCAATTTGAATTTATTCCTGGGATGAAAGATCAGTTTGATATCCTCAAATCAATTAACCTGATAAACCACATAAAGAAAATGAGAATAAAAACATATGATATCAATAGACGCAGAAAAATATTTGACAAAATCCAGCATCCATCTATGATAAAAAAAAAATTTCGGCAATGTGGGAATAGAGGGAACATACCTCAACATAATACAGGCCATATATAACAAAGCCACAGCTAATATCATACTCAAAGGGGAAAAGCTAAAAGCTTTTTCCTTAAGATCAGGAATAAAATAAGGATGTCTACTTTCACCACTTTTATTCAACATAGTATTGAAAGCCCTAACTACAGAAATCAGACAAGAAAGAGAAATAAAAACCATTCAGATTGGAATTGAAGAAGTAAAATGTCACTATTTGCAGATGACATGTTACTATATAGAGAGAACTCTAAATATTCCATCAGAAAAACTGTTAGAACTGATCAATAATTCAATAAAGTAGCAAGATAAAAAAATTAATATTCAGAAGTTGATTGCGTTTTTATATACCAATGATGAACTATCAGAAAGAGAAATTAAGTAAACAGTTCCATCTACGATTGCATCAAAAATAATAAAATACCTTAGGAATAAATTTAACCAAGTAGGTAAAAAACCTGTACTTGGAAAATTATAAGTCATTGAAAGCAGAAATTAAAGAAGATTCAAATAAATGGAAGATATGCCATGCTTACGGGTAGGAAGAGTTAACATTGTTAAATATCCATACTACCCAAAGCAGTCTGTAGATTCAATGCAATCTCTATCAAAATACCAATGGCATTTTTCAGAGAACCAAAACAAATAATTTGAAAATTTGTATGGAACAATAAAAGATCCTAAATAGCCACGGCAATCTTAAATAGGAAGAACAAAGTTGGAGGTATAATACTACCTTATATCAAACTATGCTACAAAGCTATACTAATCAAAACAGCGTGGTACAGGCATAAAAACAGATATATAGATCAATGGAAATGAATAGAGAGCCTAGAAATAAATTCACACCTATACACTTTTTAAAAATATGATAAAGGAGACAAGATATGCAATGGGATAAAGACAGTCTCTTTAATAAATCACGTTGGGAAAACTGACAGATACATGCAAAAACATGAAATTGGATTACCTTCTTGCATTATATACAAGAATAAACTCAAAATGGATTAAATACTTAAATGTAAGACCCCAAATCCTAAAACTTGTAAAAGGAAACATAGGCAATAAACTCTCTGATATTGCTCTTAGTAATATATATTTTTTTCTAATCTATATCTTCAGACAAGGCAAAAAAAAAAGAAAAACTAAACAAATGGGACAACTTCAAATTAAAAAGTTTTTGCACAGCGGAGGAAACCATCAACAAAACAAAAAGACAACCTACTGAATGGGAGAAGATATTTGCCAATGAAACACCTGATAAGGGATTAATATGTCTTATTTTTATAAAGAACTCATACAACTCAACACCAAAAATAATAAAAACAGAAACCAACCAAACAAACAAAAACAATTTAAAAATAGACAGAAGACTTGAATAGCTATTTCTCCAAAAAGGAAATACAGATGGCCAATAGATATATGAAAAGATGCTCAAGGTCACTAATCATCAGAGGAATGTGAATTAAACCACAATGATCTATCACCTCACACTTGTCAGAATGGCTATCATCAATAAATCAAAAAACAAGTTTGAGCAAGGATGTGGAGGAAAGGCAACCCACTGAAACCCTCATGCCCTGTTGATAGGATTGCAAATTGGTACAGCCACTATGGAAAACAGTTTGGAGATTCCTCAAAAATTAAAAATAGAACTACCTTATGACCTAGCAATTCCACTTCTGGGTATTTATCCAAAGAAATCCAAAACACTAATTTGAAAAGATATATGCACCCTTATGTTCATTGCAACATTATTTACAACAGCCAAGATATGGAAGCAACCTGAGTGCCCATTAGTAGACAAGTGGATAAAGAAGAAGTGATATATAAATATACAATGGAATATTACTCTGCCATAAAAAAAAAAAGAATGAAATCTTGCCATTTTCAACTACTTGGTTGAACCTAGAAGGTATTGTGTTAAATGAAATGTCAGACAGAGAAAGACAAATACCATATGATATCACTTATATGTGGAATCTAAAGAATAAAATAAATGAACAAACAAAACAGAAACAGACTCATAGATTCAGGGAACAAGCTGATTGTTGTCAAATGGGAAAGGTTTTGGGGGGGTGTAAAAAAGGTGAAAAGATTAATAAGTATAAATTGGTAGTTACAAAATAGTCATGGGGATGTAAAGTAAAGCATAGGAAATATAGTCAATAATATTGTAATGGCTATGTATAGTGCTAGGCGGGTACTAGACATGTCATGGGAATCACTTCATAAATTATATAAATGTCTAAACATTATGCTGTATGTCTGAAACTAATTTTATTTTAAAAAGAAAATACCATGAGATAAAAACCAGGCTCATCTTTTCTGCATTTTTCATATTTCCCGAGCCCCTACTACCTGTGAATTGGTAGTATTCATGGTCACAGAGGAGAATTAAGCCAGCCTACGAGTGAATAGTCAATTTCTGAATTGATCATTTATTTGTGGTCCCTAACCACAAGTAACAGAGACCAGTGCTCCTATGAGAATCTAATGCCTGATGATCTGAAGTGGAGCTGAGGCAGTGATGCTAGCACTGGGGAGCAGCTGCAAATACAGATGCTTGCCCACTGATCACCTCCTGCTGTGTGGCCCAGTTCCTAAGAGGCCACTAACCAGTACCAGTCCATAGCTCGGGTTTGGGAACCCCTAGTTTAACTGAATGGGAGGAGCAATAGTCTGAAAGAAGAAAAGATGATTGGAAAGAGCAAGGCACTGTGGAAAGAAAAGTATTTGGAATTCTACAAAATTGCTTTTGTTATTTATCAAGAATAAAACATCCACTTCTGAGTATTTATCCAAAGAAAACAAAAACACTACCTCAAAAAGATATCTGCACCTCCATATTCATAGCAGCATTATTTATAATAGTCAAGACATGGAAACAACCTCAGTGTGCCCATTGAGGAATAAATAGATAAAGAAAATGAGATACTTGTAATGGAATATTATTCAGTCATTACAAAAAATCATGTATTTGCAACAATATGGATGGACCTTGAGGACATTATGCTAAGTGAAATACATCAGACAGAGAAAGACAAATATTGTATGATATCAATTATATGTGGAATCTGAAAAAAAATCAATCTCATAGATACAGAGAACAGATTGGTGGTTGCCAGGAAGGGTGGTGGGAGTGGGCATAAAATGGGTAAATTGTGTCAATAGATACAAACTTCCAATATCAAATAAATAAGTTACAGGGATGTAATGTATTATATAGTGAGTATAGTTAATAATAGTGTTATATATTTGAAAGTTGCTAAGATAGTAAAGTTTTAAATTACATTTATTGGATGACATTGGTTAATAAAATCTCATAGGTTTCAGGTATACAATTAAATAACATATCATCTGTATATTGCATTGTGTGTTCACCACCCAAAGTCAAATCTTAAACGTTCTCATCACAAGAAAAAAATATTTGTAACTATGTGAGGTTATGGAATAAATAAATAAAAATAAAACAGAGAACTGAAAACATGGAGTTGTATGCTGGTCCCTGGTCTTGGTTGGGAGAGAAACATAATGGACGAAGAGCAGCTATCCCCCCACTCAGAGCTCAGGTTCAAGTTTTTCTAAGCTTGAGAAAGGAGAAAGGCAAATTAGACATGAGTGTTGGACCCACTCTCGTGGGCTTCAGTCCTCCAGATGCTTGAGATTCTGAAGTCATGAGAAGCCCTGCAACTCTTCACTGAGACAGGCTCCAGGAGAACCTCCTAGCAACAAGAATGGTGGGATTGAAATGTCAGCAGGGTGGCTCTAGACAGAAAAAAGTTTAGGATAGTTCCCACCTTCAATCCCTCCAGTGCCCTTCTCTGCTCCCTTGGGGCATGAGTGAATTCTAAAAAGTTCTCACATGCCCAAAAAGGGTGATGAATGAGTTCCAGTCAAGAGTGTCTGTGAAGGTGGGTGAGAGGACCCATGGAAAAGGCTGTCGGTAGAAAACCAAGGTCTAGACAAAATGGCAGACATGGCTTAGTCTTTGAGGGTGAAGAGCAAGAGGGAAAGCTGAAGTGATTGTCAACCCAGCAGGGGGAGGCCATGGAGCTCCCCCAGAATCACAGTCATTTTTGAGATAACACCAACATAGTCATAGCTGCCACCATGAACCACAGGGTGGTGTATAAGCCCCCACAGAATTATTTATTCCCAGAAAAAAGACAGGGAGGGTAAAAAGAAGTATAATAAATTTGACTGTATACCCAGAAGAGACAGAATTCTAAATTTTGAAAACTAGATTACCTTAAATTACAATATTAAGTTTTTCCTAAATGGAAATAAGGATTCAAGAGCAAAGTTCAGTTACAAGAAGGTAAATTTCCATTTCTGCTCAACCCAAGCCTGAGACTCATACTCATTATTAAGCTCTGGCCACTTCTGTAAATGTGCAAGTTCCTAAGAAGAACATCCTCTGTCCCCAGGAATTCAGGAAGTCTCAGTGGCACCCGACATCACTAAAAGTGATGGCAAATGTTTCACTTAGTGCTCTACATGGAGTCTGTATGGTCTCTATGAATGGTTCAGTGGAATGAGGGAGATTTGACAGAGCAATATATGTAAAGGAATAAGAAAGGTGGAGTGAACACTGAAAGCTTGATTTGGTCACTTTTCAGCTATGTACTTCTTTCCATCACAAGCATATTTTGCAGAGAAGCATGCAAACAACCTGGGCTGAGGACCAGTCATGGCTATGGAAAAGTATGTGATTGTTCAGAGTCATGATTTAAAAAAGAAGTGGTGTGTTCACGTTCATCATAATCAGAAGAATGAGGTCATTGATTTTAAGTGTCCCAAAAGTGGATGGGGCCAAGATTACACTGGCATTTGTGGGGAAAAAGTTCAGTGGTTTCATCGGTGAAGGACAAAGGAATTTATTTATGGATTCAGTTACTTTTCCTGTAAGAAAAATGAGACAGAAGGATGAGGAAAATGAAAAAGAAAGGGAGGGCTGGAACTCCCTATTAGAAATTGTATTGCAAAGGGTGGAGATAAATTCATAGATTGGGTATGTTCAGCAGAATTAGGATATGTAAGCTCTAAAAGTGCTAAGGATTTATTATGCCTGTTCCAGAAGTCAAATCAGTTAAAAGCTTATGTTTTCTGAAGTCAGGAGCATCACTTGCTGAAATCACAGGCTGCCAGCAAAGGTCCCCTGTGGCTGTACATACACAGTTTATTCTCAGCTACCTTTAAAAGAATTTCAAGGCCTCTGGGAAAAGAAACTCAGTATCCTTTGTTTCAAGTGGTTTTCCTAAGGGCTGTTTTCATGTAACTTCTTCCTAGGAGATTGAGAGAGTTGAACAGGCTTCAATTCAGCTCCTTTTCAGGAGACTTTTTATTTCAAATATATTTTCTTCCTCCATAAAGCCTACTTATAAAGGGGTTGAAATGGATGTTAATTTTCATAAAATTTCTTTCTAAAATAGCTTCCTAAACAGTAAGCTTAATATGTGACAAAGTCAAAAAACATATCATCTTCCTGAGTAAAAAGAATTTCTCATTTTTTGCCTAATTCTGCAAATACTCATAACATATATGATTAATTTATTTCTTTCTAAAGCTAAAGCTAGGAGAGTTGTGAGCAGAGAATCCTCTGGTCCATGTATAGCTTTCCATTTTTCTCTTTCACTGTCTCCACAGAGAAATCCTGTTACCTCTACTAGATTTCATAAGCCAAGTTATTCAGTAACTATTAAATTATATATATATATGTGTGTGTGTGTGTGTGTGTGTGTGTGTGTGTGTATACATATGTATCTATATAGATATAGATATATAGA
>NW_011888903.1:5311368-5318960 GCF_000151845.1 Pteropus vampyrus | reverse complement strand
GATTCTGGCAGTATTTGTCAGAAGGCAAATGGTAACTGGTTTGATTCACCACAAAGCCATAAAGAGCCATATGGTCTTATTAGTGTTTTAAAAAAAACTAATCAGAGGAAGATAGATTTGAGGAAAGTAAATATTAAAAAGCTGGAAGATTATTTTAGAGATAGTATCGGTTTCCTATTGCTGCTATAACAAATTACCACACACTTAGAAGCTTGAAACAACACAAATTTGTTATCTTACAGTTCTGGAGGGCATAAGTTCTAAAAGCAAGTTTTTAATAGGGGTACATTCCTTCTGGAAGGACTCTGTTACTCATATATTCCAGCTTCTAAAATCCATCTATATTCTATATCTTCTTTGGAGAAATGTCTGTTCAAGTCCTTTTCCTATTTATTAATTATTTCTTTTTGTCATTGAGTTTCTAAAAGTGTATATATACATATGTTCAGAATATGTATCTTCAGGATATATATATATATATGTATATAAAATCTTCAGGATATTAACTTCTTATCAAATATATGATTTGCAAATATTTTCTCCCTTACTGTAGATTGATTTTTCATTCTGTTGTTTGTTTCCTTTGACGTGTAGAAATTTTAAAGTTTGAGGTAGTCCTATTTGTCTATTTTTGCTTTTGTTTCCTGTGATTTTGGTGTCACAACCAAGAATTCATTGCCAAATCCAATGTCATGAAGATTTTTCCCTACGTTTTCTTTTAAGAGTTATATAGCTTTAGGTCTTAAGTTTAGGTCTTTCCATTTGAAGTTTATTATTGTATCTGGTATAAGGTAAGGGTCCAACTTTATTTTTTTGCATGTGGATATACAATTTCCCAACATCATTTGTTGAAGTGATTGTGTAGTCTTGCCACCCTTAACAAAATAATTTGACCATGTACACAAGGGTTTATTTTTTAGCTCTCTATTGTGTTTCATTGGTCTATATGTCTTTCTGTTTTGTTTTGATTATTGTAGCTTTGTGATATGTTTTGAAGTTAGGAAGTATGAGGCCTCCAAATTTATTCTTTTTCAAGATTGCTTTGGATATTCAGGTCCGTTGATATTTCATGCAAATTTTAGAATTTTTTTTCTATTTCTGCAAAAAATGCCATTGGGATTTTGCATTGAATCTATAAATAGCTATAGGTAGTATGGACATTTAACAATATTATGTCATCCAATCTATAAGCATGAGATGTCTTTCCATTTATTTATGTCTTCTTTAATTTCTTTCAGCAGTGTTTTGTAGTTTTCAGTGAACAAGTCTTTTGCCTCCTTGGTTAAGCTTATTTCTAACTATTTAATTATTTTTAGTTGTTATTGTAAATAAGATTATTTTCTTAATTTTATTTTTAGATAATTCATCGTTAGTGTATAAAACACAATTGATTTTTGTGTGTTGATTTTGTATCCTGCAATTTTGCTGAATTTGTTAGTTTTAACAGAATTTAAGGGTGTACTCTTTAGGGTTTTTTACATATAGATCATGTCATTTGTGAACAGAAGTAATTTTATTTCTTTCTTTCTAATTTGAATGCCTTTTATTTCTTTTTCTTGCTCAATTGTTCTGGCTATGGCTGCCAGTGATCTGTTAAATAGAAATGGTGAGGATTGACATCCTTACTTTATTCTTGATTTTAGAAAAGAAGCTTCTAATCTTTCACGAGTAGTATGATGTTAGCTGTGGACTTTCCATATATGCCTTCCATTATGTCGAAGTAGTTTCCTTCTGCTCATAGTTTGTTGAATTTTTTTATCATGAAAAGGTGTTGAATTTTGTCAAGTACTTTTTCTGCATCAGTTGAGATGATCATGTGGTTTTTGTCCTTCACTTTGTTAACGTGGTGTGTTATAGTCATTGATTTTCATATGTTGAATCATCCTTGCATTTCAGGAATAAACTCACTTAGTAATTTTGTACAATCATGTTTATCTGTTGTTGAATTGTTTTTGTTTTTGATTTTTTGAGGATTTTTACATCAATATTCATTAAGGATATTGGTCTGTAGTTTTCTTTTCTTGTAATATCTTTGTCTGGCTTTAAATTCCACCATCTTGCCTAAATTTGAAATTTGAAATTTGAAATTTGGAATTCCACCACTCCCTAAATTTCTCCTTTTTATAATTTGGATTAGGAATCACCCTAATGATCTCATTTTAACTTTAAAATCTCTGTTAAAAAAACAACAACAACAACAACAAACCTACCTATTCCAAATTAATCAGAATGTCACATTCTGAGGAACTTGGGGTTAGGACTTCCAAGGTACAAATTTGGGAGGACACAATTCAGCCCATAACAATTGGAGAATAAAGAAGGATTTGAAAATTACTATGTACTAGAATAAATGGTATATATGTACAATAAAATATTATTCAGCCATAAAAAGGAATAAGACCTTACCATTTGTGACAACATGGATGGACCTAGAGGATATTAGGCTAAGTGAAATAAGTCAGACAGAGAAAGATGAATACCATATTATCTCACTTATATGTGGAATCTAAAGAACAAAATAAATGAACAAACGAAACAGAAACAGACTTACAGATTCCGAGAACAAACTGATGGTTACCAGATGGGAGGGGGATTGGAAGATTGGGTGAAAGAGTTGAAGGTATTAAAAAGTAGAAACTGATAATTACAAAATAGTCACAGGGATGTAAAGTATAGCATAGAGTATATAGTCAATAATATTTTAACAACTATGTATAGAGTCAGGTGGGTACAAAACTAATCAGGGAGATCACTTCGTGAATTAAGTCTAACCACTAGGCTATACACCTGAAACTAAGATAAAATAATACAGAATGCCAACTTTAAATAAATACTTAATAAAGAAAGGCTCCTAGTTCTTTAGTATGAAAAAAAATTTTAATTACTGTATACTATAGAGGTGATATTGCATAATGGCCAAGAGCCCAGACTCTGAACACTAAAAGAGTTCAAATTTTGTCTCCCTAACTTGTTTGTTCTATGACCTTGGGATGGTAATTTAACTCTCTGTGCTCAATATCCTTATCTGTAAAATGAGTCTAATGTATAAAATGGATACTTGGTATACAGCTAATACTTAATAAAATGTTTAATAATAAAATATCTCTTAGAGGATGAAAATTTTAAAATGTATTAGTATTCGCTTGTATTTACATAAAGAAACTCTAGAAGTATATATAAGAGACTCATAAAAGTAGTTACTTGTGGTGGTGGAAGATCAGAATTCTTGAAAGCAAGAATTCTTAATGATTATCTTTACATGTGTATACACGCACATACATACACTTATCAATTTTTTAAGTTCTCTGTGTATATCTGATAGAGATTGAATCCTATCTCTGTCTGTACCAAAAAATGTCCACAGCTGAAAATGGGCATTAGTGTACTTTAAAAAAATTTTAAACTCCACTATACTACTGCATAAATGTGGGGTTAAATTTGCCATAAAAGAAAAAATTAAAATAGACCATTCTTGGCACATTCCAACTTATAAGCAGAATTCAAACCTCTCTCTTCCCCCTTTCTACTCACCCCCTTTCTCTCCCTCTGCCTCCTTCTCTCCTCTCACTGTCCCCCAAAAATACATCAAAATCAAAACAATTTATCAATAAATGGAGCTAGAGATTTGAACTGATTCTATATTTCCCTCTTTAAAGCACTTCTTTCTCTTCTCCCTTAATTAGATACAGTAAGAAGGCCCTGGGACATATTATGGTGGGCAGCCTATACAATAATATCTCCCGTTATAGGTACCAATAAATACTAATAAATACTAATCCTCATAGCAGCTTTATGAAGTAGATACATGATGAGTAAACCAAGGTACAGAGAGTCCAAGAATTCAATGCCACTTAGTGGCTAAACCAATATGTGAACCAGGCTGGCTCTAGAGCCCTAACGAACCACTCTTTGTTGCCTCAGCTTGTCTCTAGGCACTGGATATGGGGCACTTTTTTCACTTATTTGACCACCCTTCTTCACCATTAGAAGTATAAAATCTATGGCTTAGTATTAGGAAGAGGATCTTGGAGGTCCGTGGTTTATTTTTAGTGAGGACCTTGGGTTAACCTCTCATCTGGGTGTCTTCCATCTCTGTGTGATTTCTCCTGGATCATCAAAAGATGGCATCAAGTATGGGGCAAAAGCTTTGTATAATAAAAACTAATGTTGCTTGGACATTCTCTCTGCCCATCTCCCTCAGGGACCTACAGTCCAGGAGTCAGAGCTCTTAGCACACTCCAACATTGTCTCTTCACCTCTAACATTGATCTACACAAGGATGTCATCCAGGTAACATGTCAGACCTAAGGAGATGCCAAATAAAGATGTCAAATAAACAGCGGTTGTCATCTAATTCTTTGCCGAATATTTATATTCCCCTCTCTCTGCAAATTTGGATTTTTAGATTGAGATGGTTGAGGAATCCTCAAAGGATGTGGCTCTGGTCTTCTCCCTCTTTATAGGACATAGTGTTGTAACTCTAACTATGTCACCTCAGCACTTACCATTTCCACACATACTGGACCAACTTCAAACTTCGAGCACCTACTAGTTTTGCCTGAGGACAAAATCGAGGGAATCAATTTTGATTCCTGAGGCCTGGTACCAGCCACCATGGTACTGTGACTAGTAGATGGTGAGATAATTCTGAGGTACGTGTTCTGTTTCCCAGGGTCCCCCAGAATGAAGCTCCATTTGCTCACAATAGAAACTTATTTGATTATACATCTTTTATCAGCTTCCTTCTCCTCCATGTCTAAATTCTCTATTTCCCCACTGCCATTTCCTGAGATCGCCTTCCAGATAAATGACTTGCAATTGAATCTTTGTCTCAGGGCCTGCTTCTGGGGGACACAAACTAAGATATTTTTTTCTTTCTCAAGTAGACTCAATATAGTTGTTACCAACCACAGTACCTGTCCTATCCACCTCCAGGTAATGGATGTTATGTACCTATCTTGTGTCTAATATGTAGCAGGTACTCAATAAATGTAATTAGATCAGAATCAGCCATGCACACTGCATTTCTCTAAAAATCTAAATTTTACAAACATTCATTAGAGTGTAAAACTGTTTTCATTTTCAGGCATTGGCAGTAACTACAAAAAAAAAAGAAAAAAGAAAAGAAAAAGATTTTTGAGGGGGTGGGTGGGGGTTCTTTAAAAAAAATCCTGTTATACTCCATAGTTCCTTGACAAGTAGAAAAAGGACCAAAGGTATTAGGTCATTTGCCTGGCCCACTTTTGAACCAGCAGGACACACACACACACACACACACACACACACACACACGCACAAAACTCATTACATTTTAAGCTCAGATGGTTAGTTTAGATTTTCCATATTTGACCTCTCCATTTCCACAAGCTCACAAAATGCAGAAGTTACTTAAAGCAAGTTGTCAGACTATGCCTGGTTGGATTTGTTATGCTAACATGGCTGTGTGAACTTCACCAAGCATCAGCAAGTTAACTCTGTCTTGGCACTTCAGAATTCAGTGCAAAATAATTTACAGAAATTTCAATTTAGGCAATAATTACACGCACTCTAGTTACTCTGAAGGGTTGAGACTCTACAAGAAATTCAGCAAAGCCCAGCTTTAGAGCTTAGAAGAGAAATAGAATAAAGCCATCAATGAATAAAAAAACAATTTGGTATCTTCTCAAAAAGGAAGAAGGAAATGGAGAAAAAGCGTTATTTTTTTATTCTACACCATTTGATTTCAATTGAAATCATCAAAACTGTACAAAACTGTATCCTATATTTGTACAGTTCTATAAGCTTTTAAGGTACTCTTGAGTCCATTATCACATTTATCCTGGCAACATTCTGTCCACTGTTGGGTATGTCTCAATCACGTCTGCAAATTACATATATTATATAGCAGGCAAATTACATATATTATGTCATTCAATTTTCCCAATAACCCCATGAAGTATATTCTAATGGAATTCTCATTTTACATGTGAAGAAACTGAGGTTCAGCAAGGTTAGATAATATGCCTGAGATCTGAAAGTTAGTAAATTGCAGAGCTGCCATTTAAACCCAACTTGGCTGGCCAAGTGCCTACTTTTACCACTAAGTGCACCATTAACTAGGCATATACCAGGGCTACCTTCTAGCTGTGTCACTTTAACCCTTTAAGGTCTTGATTTTTCATCTGTAAACTAGAGAAGCTGCACGTGATTTGCTCTGATGTGGCTCTAACCCTAAAATCCTGTGATGTCTCCAAACTAAGGAGAAGGTGCAGGAACAGAAGGCAGGAGCCCTGCAGGTTGATATTATTGTAATTTCAGAATATGGTCACCAGATGACAGCATTGTACTTCATTTTGACATAGTTCTCAGGGGACTTATTTTGCCACCAAGTAACTGCTCATGTGCCTGTTATGAAAATAAGTGTTTCTCCTAGAGGCATTCTGCTTATCACAGAATTTCACAAAATGCGACTGTATTAAGCTTGTGGCAGCAATACCACCTCCCCATCCCTCTCTCAATGATTTTTAAATAATTTGATCTTTCAAATTAAAAAGTGAACACTTAAAAATAGTTGTTCTGAAAAAAATGTTCGAACTTCTTTGATTTCCTTATACTTACTTTACCACGTAAAATTGATTTCATCATACTTTATATGTGTTGGGTTGAGTCTAGAAATATTTTTATTGCTTAGGGCTTTCTAAGGACCTAGTGTGGCTTTGCAGTTGGTTGGAGTCAGACAAGGGATTTATAAACAATGTGTATTTGAATCTTTTTAAATATTCATGAATGGTCCTTTCAGAAACAATTACTTTTCTAATAAAAATGGTTGACTTATTATTTCAAACTGAGGAGCTTTCTCAGCCTTATGCAGACAAAACTGAGAAAACGCTCTTTACTTGACCTAGATTCTCAAACCTCTCAAAAAACCAAGGCTTTCTACTCACTATAAAACATTTCTGAATACAGAGGTCACTTCTTTTACTCAAATACTAGATTTATTATTCTATGTTCTCAATTAATTCTAGACCCTAAAACCTCCAGGTTTGGGCAATTTCCACATCAGAAATAAGAATTTCAGGGACCTTCTCATTTGCATGTCAGCCTGGAGCCCTGAGCATGTAGATGCTGTCACCCGCTCAGCGCTCACCTGATTCCTGTTAAGGTTAACAGGCTCCACCCACTCACAGTGACTTGGGAGAAATTGGACCCAAGATTAATGCTGTATAAAAATTCCCACTATGAATGTAGGCTCTGAACTGCAGAATTTCTGTAAATTAGAAGGGAAATAAAACCTTAAAGGCATTTTCTCTCACTGCAAAATGTTAAGTGACTGCACATGGAAGACAAGGAACATACATGTAATGCCACAAGGAGTATTATTAAACAGAGAAAGTTTTATGCCACCTATAAATAGTCATGGAGCAATGCATCATTTCACAATCTCAAATTTCATTTCAATGAGGAATCCCAGGGAAGAAAAAAGTATACCACTAACCAAAAAAAAAAAAAGATAAAATTCTTAGGGAAGCTATTCAAAAAAAGAAATGGTCGTTAAAAATACAAATGCTAGTGGCACATTATTTCTAATATCTCTAGGGCTCCTTGTTGAACCC
>NW_011888903.1:5306929-5311318 GCF_000151845.1 Pteropus vampyrus | reverse complement strand
ACCTCCAGGTTTGGGCAATTTCCACATCAGAAATAAGAATTTCAGGGACCTTCTCATTTGCATGTCAGCCTGGAGCCCTGAGCATGTAGATGCTGTCACCCGCTCAGCGCTCACCTGATTCCTGTTAAGGTTAACAGGCTCCACCCACTCACAGTGACTTGGGAGAAATTGGACCCAAGATTAATGCTGTATAAAAATTCCCACTATGAATGTAGGCTCTGAACTGCAGAATTTCTGTAAATTAGAAGGGAAATAAAACCTTAAAGGCATTTTCTCTCACTGCAAAATGTTAAGTGACCGCACATGGAAGACAAGGAACATACATGTAATGCCACAAGGAGTATTATTAAACAGAGAAAGTTTTATGCCACCTATAAATAGTCATGGAGCAATGCATCATTTCACAATCTCAAATTTCATTTCAATGAGGAATCCCAGGGAAGAAAAAAGTATACCACTAACCAAAAAAAAAAAAAGATAAAATTCTTAGGGAAGCTATTCAAAAAAAGAAATGGTCGTTAAAAATACAAATGCTAGTGGCACATTATTTCTAATATCTCTAGGGCTCCTTGTTGAACCCCAAATATATACAATACATAGTAAAAAAAAAAATGTATGTGTTTATTTGTCATTAAGAAAGAAAGATGCTTGTCCTTTACATTTTAAAATTTTCTCCAAGCTAAAAAAAAAAAAAAAAAAAAAAAAAAAAAAATCCCTCCATAGGATTGAGAAGGGCAGAAGGCAAATGAGATCTCAAATTTGAGATCTGTCTTTGGCTTAATTTGACCTGCAGGATATATTTTTATGACCTAGCACAGCCATGTTTAACTTATATTACCTCTTATCCTGGATTAAAGATAACACAGCTCTTATGTCATTATTTTATTTTCTGGTTTTCAAAATAGATACCAATTATCACTCTCTTATCCTCTGCTTTTTGGAGAAAATATCATAAACCCACACCTTGACATGATATTCCTTTCAAACTAACATTAATTTATTTCAGATTACTCCAGCCCCAACAATCATAACCAAAGAGTGCATGTTGAGTCCATAAAGCAGGGATTTGGGCATATAAAGCAATTCCTAGAGAATTGCTTGAAACCTAGACAGGCCCTAGGTAGTATGAATTGTTTGTGATGCTTAATTGAACTTCATATGCTAGGATTTACTAATTCGGAATTCTTGATAATTCACGCTACATAGGCTTTTATTCATTCATTCACTCTTTATTCATTCATCAAATTTTCATTCAACATCTGGTATTTGTCTGACACTCTGCTAGGAATTAACAGTCATGAGCAAACCCACTCACGTGGATGTTAGAGGCTGCAGCTGGTTCTCTGTAGAAACATTCAGAAAGCTCTGTACTTCTAGGCCCACAGAATAGAAGTGAGAAGACATGGAACTGAAAAGGGTGTGTCAAGAACAAACCCTAAGTTTAATTAGGTATAAGTTTACCCAATTAAACTGTAGTGTAAAACAATAAGTTTTAGGATGACTTTTAAGTTTATTAATAAACATAGAATTATAGCAGAGGGTTTATTCATAATGCCGGGGAACCTATTGCTTCCAGGTCAATAGTATTTCTGAAGTTAAGAAATCTTAACTTCAAAATGACATAATATTTTAGAAATATACTTTAGTCCATAAGTCACTGGTATCAAAAAAAAAATGGTATATATAGTAAGAATTCAATAAAATTTACAATGTCTTTTCTTTAATACAAATCAATTGAAGAATGTATTGAGTATCATCAATTCATACTAATTAATACTACTTAGTTTTATCTACAAATTAACAAAAATCATATAATATTCTGAATATTTAATACCATAAACACAAAGAACACATTTAACATAATTTTTGCACACACACAAAAATCAAAATTAGCACTACATTTTTATTTACTCTTAAAATGCTAAAATTGTAAAATATGTGTGGAAATTTTGTTTTTCTGGAAACATTTACTGACCTATAGTAAGAAGTATGGCAAAAATCACTCCCCATCAGAAGTGATCTTTGAAAAGATCCATCAGTGTCCTCTGCTTACTCTATCTACATCTTCCTTCACAAATTTTGCTTGTCTATACACCTGGATTATATCTTGCTGTGGAGTAAATGAACTTTGTTCCATACAACTTAAAGATATTCATAACATCGAACAACTTCTGACAGGGTCATCTTTCATATGTCTGTTATAAACTCCATCACACTGTCTGGATCATGTAGCTTGGGCCACTGGGACATATCTCCCCATTTCTGCAGCCTGGCATATTACACTACTCTCAGTCCCTAAAGCAGACTGTACTTCCATTATGGTGGTAGTAATTACAAAATGATCATAATAACAAAATTCTTTCAGAAGCATCCCAGTATTTGGATACCTTTCATATTTATCCTCCCAAATAAATACATTTCTGTATAGCCTCATGTATTTTACTGAGAGCACATGAGCTCAGCACTGAGAAATGGTCTCTGTCCTCGAAGAACTCACAGTTTATTTGAAAAGCTAACACGAATGCACATGAAATAATGGTAAGCATTCCAGATGTGCTCCATCGAGAAGCAGCAGGGGCTTTAAGTTATATGGTAGGTAGTTCAGGGGAACAGCCAGGCTAGAATCTGCCATTGGTACTTCAGTAAAGTCTAGTTGTGATTTTTTAAAGCCAGCAAAATTCATCGAGAATAAAATATGACGAAAAAACTAGTCCTAGTTCTCCAACCCCAAATCTAAAGAAATCCAAGCCACTCAGAAATTGTAAAAAAAAAAAAAAAAAAAAAAAAAATCCATTAAGAAGAAGTGGGGATGTTATGTTGTATCAGCATAGGTTTATCAGTTGTAACAAATATACTACTCTGGTGGAGATTGTTGATAATGGGGGAGACCGTTATCAATGTGTGGACTGGGGGTATTTGGAAAGTCTCTGTACCTTCCTTCCAATTTTGCTTGAACCTAAAAATGCTCTGAAAAATAAAGTTTATTTTAAAAAGAAAGAGAGAGAGGAAAGAGAGAGACAGAAACAGAGACAGAGACAGAGACAAAGAGAGGAAGGAAGGAAGGAAGGAAGGAAGGAAGGAAGGAAGGAAGGAAGGGAAAGTAATTTCCTTTAAAAATTGTTCTGTCCAGGCTCCGGTCCCTTAGACATCTTGGAGTGCTACCTTCTGCTATGTAGCTGGCTTTCTGGCTAGAGGCGGCACCCTAACCCATCTTCTACTCCATTTCCCTGAACACCACAGTGGTGACTCTGTGTGTTCCACTTACAGGAACTGAGCCTATGTTTCCCAGTCTTGCCCTGTGTTTTTGTCCTGAGGAATAGTAAGTGGGTTTGTGAGGGAAGCATTCTGTCTCAATGCACTCTGTGCAAATGTGCTTGCAGCTAGGCCAACACAAGCAGCTTTAATTGTTCCAAGTGGGTCCACATGATGGATAAGCAGGGGTTATCTAAGAGGACTCTGCTAGCTCAAAGGAAAGCCCACTGCCAGCCAGGGCTTTGGCATGAGTGGCAATATTACTCATGCCAAAGGGTAATCTGCAGCAACACTGAGAAGTCATTAGTCTATGTGGAGCAGAAGGTGCTCGAGACAGCCTCTTAACTGTCCTCCAATCGAATATCGTGTCCACATTTTAAATCTAATTTGAAGTCATTGGTATACGCGGGCAGTCAATGATCTTTAATTAGCCTCTAGTTTTTCTGTTTGCCAGGAAACCTGCCTTCTGTTTGTGGAGGCAACAGTCACACATTGGCGATGTAGATCATTGAGCCTGAGTGTGCTGTGAGACAGCGACTGGATAGTTGTGGAAACAATAGCCGCCAATTTTCTGTATTGTAGGAAAAATGCTGAGTCATTGTGTGGATACCACTTGATGGTGGAAAGAACGGCTCCCTCAGAATTTCTCTATACCAAACCTCAGACTACAAATTCTGAGAGGAACTGGCTTAACCACCAAGAAAAGAAATCTGAGATAGTGACATTGAGGCTGTTCCATCAACATGTTCTGAAGGTGATGATTATAGCTTAGCAGAGGAAACTGAGGTGGAAGTCATCTGGAAATCTCTTAACAAGAATTAGGAAATCTAGCGATACTCATGAGGCTTTTCTGCGGGATTCAAGTGACCTTCAAGAGATAGGCCTGAGGGCATCACAGGGAATCACGTGATATTGGGTTGATGGTGTGGCTCTCACTTTGGATTTATCCTTCTCCATTCCTTGATAAAATTTAGACAACCACTAAGAAAATGATAGTGTCTATGGAACATAGCCACCTAATGGCCTTCAATCGAAAGGTCATGTCTGCATCAGAAGGTTTGCTTGAGGACAGCGGCATAGGTTAACAGACATTTGTTATTAAACAACTGGCCTTAGGTTACATCTGTGGTCAGGCAA
>NW_011888903.1:5297231-5306879 GCF_000151845.1 Pteropus vampyrus | reverse complement strand
TCCTTGATAAAATTTAGACAACCACTAAGAAAATGATAGTGTCTATGGAACATAGCCACCTAATGGCCTTCAATCGAAAGGTCATGTCTGCATCAGAAGGTTTGCTTGAGGACAGCGGCATAGGTTAACAGACATTTGTTATTAAACAACTGGCCTTAGGTTACATCTGTGGTCAGGCAACCTGCTGGAACACAATGGAAGCTGCTGTCAACACTAACTGCATTGATATTTGTAGGCTGATCCTTCTTGACAAAAATACTTTAGAGCGGTTTAAACTGTAAGTACCATTTCACTGTATTATAGCAAAAATCCTGAGTCATTGTGAGCATAACTCTGAACGGCTTCATGTGGGACTCCTGCACTATTCTTTTATGTGGACCTTTGGATACTACTTCGACAGGGAATTGCTTAAATGCCACTGACTCAAGGCTGAATATTAAAAATAAGAGTTTATGAGATGAGGTTTGAAAACACTTGTTTGAAAATAGGGGAAAAGGAATAAGTTGGAAATGACCTGAAATTCACTTAGAAATCTCCAGAGAATCACACGAGGATCAGGTAAACAGACCTGGCGGATTTCACATGGGGATCAAGGAAACCTCCGCACTAATCTGGTATGTACCAAGTGACCAGTCTTGTTACTGTGGCCTTAGGTTTTCACTTTTCTTCGCAGAATGAACCAGATTTCAGAGCGTGAATTGTATTGCAAATGAGTTTACCTTATATATTGGGGTGATGTTGTGTTTTCAAACATCCACCCAACTCACCCCAGTTTTGGCAGAGGACTGCCTCCTTGGCCATGGACATCCAACAACTTTTCTTTACCTACCAAGAATGTCTTGTGACCATATGCCAAGTCCTCTACCCAAAGATTTGTTATGTAAAGTTAGTCTAAATTTTCCGGGCCAAGGTCTCCACTCTACTTCCTAGAAATAAGAGCAATAGTTAGTTTTGATTCCAGTTCTCTAATGGAGTTCTTTAAAGAACAGTCCACACTTTAGCCAGGGTTCTTAGTGCCCGCACTACCTTCTCTTACCAGAAGAATGGCTTGGTGCTGCAAGGGTCACCTTTCAATAATTGTCTAAAAGGAAAATTGGTGATGTTGGACATGGATGTGCTGAATGTACTGTTTGATGACACAGGGTTGGTGCCATCGACCCGATTTTTATTGTAAATGCTTACAAGGGAGTACAGACTTGGAGGAGTGCCCTGAGTCCTCCATTCTTCCTCATCCTAGGAGATGACAGCTTAGTTCTATAGGCCCAGGTGTGCACAAGAGTTTCAGGTAACAAGGGCCAGGATAGATGTTTGTGGGCCTAGGTCTTGAGACTGGACATTGTTACTAACTAGATGATCTTGATGTTGTGGGCCTGGGCTTTAACTATGTCCTTTTAAGAGGTCCAAGTTTGGTTCAGATTTCCATAGTCTCTGTTTTATTTTTCTTACCTAAAGAAGCCTTTTGCTTTGAGACTAGCACTTCAGGCAACATTTGTTCACAGAGAACAGGACTGGAACTGTGGGCTTATGCCACCATTTCAGTCTATGTAGCAGAAAGTCGTAAGAAATGCTCTGGGCTAATTTCTCAAATCTACTCTCTGGAAATAGAGGTAGGATTGTAACTGCAATCAAGGAAAGCACACTGGATCTCAATAGGAAATGCAGACAGGAGTCAAAGTCCTAGGTGTAGAGATAAGACTCAAATTACATTAGGACAGACCTGCCCTGTGGTTTAAGTTATATAGTCTACTAGTTCTCAGAGAGAATAGGCTTAGTGCCTTTGTTCCCTGTCTCCCTTCTAATTTTTGATAGGAAAAGACATGCCTTGTACCTTGGGCCCATGTCACCAATCCACTTTCTCACAAGGGAAGACAGTTTAGTGCTTTCTTTGAAGTGATGAGTGCATATCACTGAGAAAATTCACATCAACACTAAGAAATCATTAGCATATCTGGACCAGAATGTGGCCAAGACAGACTTCGTAATGACCTCCAATCGAATGTCATGTCCACATTATGGAGGTCAACAGTATATGCGGGCAGTCAATGATCTGTAATTCGCCTCTACTTTGGTCTGTTTGTCAGGAAAACTTTCTATGTCAGTGGAGGCAGATGTCGCACATTAGCTGTGTTCATATTTGAGCCTGAGTGTGCGTGAGGAAGTGAATGGATAGCGGTTGAATCCATAGCTGCCATATTGCTTTATTGTAGGAAAAATCCTGAGTCATTGTGAGGTTACATCTTCATTGCAAAAAGAACGGCTGCTGAAGTATTTCTCTATATCAAACCAAAGACTAAAAATCTGCAAGAGCCTAACTAAACCAATATGGAAAAAAGCTGAGAAACTGACATTGAGGCTGTTTCTTCAACATGTTCTTAAAAGGCTTGTATTATCCTAGCAGAGGTAATGAGGTGGAAGTCCCCTGGATATCTGGTACCAAGAATTAGGAAATCTCATGATACTCATGAGGCTTTCCTTAGGGATTCAGGTGACCAAGAAGAGACTGGCCTGAGGGCAACACACAAAAATCACATGAAATTGGGATGATGATGTGGCGCTCACTTTTGTGTTACCCTTCTACATTCTTTGGTAAAATTCACATAAGCTTTGAGAAACTAAGATTGCCTGTGCAACATAGTCACCAGAGCCCTTCAATCGAAAAGTCATGTCTGCATGAAAAGTCTTACTTGAGGACAGCGGCATAGGCTAACACATTTGTAGTTAGGTAACTGCACTGAGGTTTCCTTTCTGGTCACGCAACCTGCTTGTATACAATGAAAGCATCAGTCACACATTAACTGCATTGAAATTTAGCTGCTGAATCTGAATGATCAAGCTACTTTAACTCTAAGCGTCATTATGCTGTATTGTAGCAGAGATGCTGAGTTACTTTGAGCATAATCCTTAACGGTTCTGGTGAGATATCCACGCTATTCTTGAAGGTGAACCTTAGGCTACTACTGTCAAGAAGAATTAGCTTAAAGGCCAATAACTGAATGCTGAAATATTGAAAATAAGAGTTTATGAGAGGTGTTTTGGAAACACTTGTTTGAGGATAGGGGAAGAGGAATAAGGTGGAAATCACCTGAAAATCATGTTGTAATAACATAGGGAATTACATGGAGGTCAAGTGACTACCTGGAGGGATTCACATGGAGATCAAGGAAGACCCTGCAGGAATCTGGTGTCTAACAGGTGATGTGTCTTGTTGCTGTAGCAATAGGTTCTTACCTCACCTAAATCAGGCTTCAGTTTGTGAAATATATTGCACTGGAGTATACCCTTTAAATGAGACCGGCATGGTGTTGTGTATTTAAATGTCCTCACAACTTACCTGAGTTCCAGCAGAGGACTGCTTCCTGGGCCATGGACTTCCATCGACATTGTTTTACCAGGAAGGTCTTGTGACCGTGTGTAACATCCTTTATCTAAAGATAGGTTCAGTAAAGTTAGGAGATTCTGTGTGCCAAGGTATTCAACCTGTTTTCTGGAAACAAAAGCAATGCTTGGCTGTGCTTCCAGGCTCTCCGACTGAGTAACTTACAAGACACTTCAGGTTTGATCCAGGTTTCTTAGTGCCCAAACTATGTTCTATTACGAGGAGAAAGGCTTCGTGCTATAAGGTTTGGTCACCTTTCAATAATTGTAACAAAGAAAAATTGTTTATGTGGAACCAGTTTGTGCTGAATGTACTGTTATGATGACACAGGTTGGTGTCTTTGGCCCAATTTCTATCATCAATACGTTCAAGGGAGGACAGTCTTGAAACCACGTCCTCCATTCTTCCTCCTTCAAGGAGATGACAGCTTGATTCTATAGGCCAAAGTGTCCACAGTAGTTTCAGTTAGCAGTGGCCAGGCTGCATTTTTATGGACCTAGGTCTTCAGACTGGATATTGTTACCAATTGGATGATCTTGACGTTGTGGCCCTGAGTTTAACTAACTGTTTCCTTTTAGGTGGTCAAGGCTGGTTCAGATTTCCACAGTTTCTGTTTTATATTTACTTCCATAAAGAAGGCTTTTGCTTTGAGCCAGGGCTCCAGGCAACATTTGATAACAGAAAACAGGCTTGGAACTTGGGCTTTCGCCACCATTTCAGTCTATGTCGGAGAAAGTCAGAAGAAATATTGTGGGCTAATTTCTGAGATCTATTTCCAGAAAATGGGGGAAGGGATTGGAACTGCAAAACCGAGATCAGCATTCTGGTTCCTAAAAGGTAATAGAGGCAGGAGACAAGGTTGTAGGTTTCTAGATAGGACTCGAATTTCATGAGGACAGTCTTACCCTTTGGATTAGGTTTTCCTATCTACTAGTTTTGAGAGTAGACAGGCTTAGTTCTTTGGGTCCCAGTCTCCCCTCTAATTTTGTTAGGCAAAGATAGGTTTGAGTCTTGGGCCCGTCTCACCAATCCATATCCTCACAAGGGAGAATGATGTCGTACTCCCTTTGTAGTGAAAAGTGCATATCACTGAGAAAATTCACATCAGCACTGAGAAGTCATTAGTCTACGTGATGCAGAAGGTGGTCGAGACAGCCTCCTAACTATTCTCCAAACGAATGTCGTGTCCACATTACAAATCTAATTTGGAGTCAATGGTATATGTGGACAGACAATGGTTTTTAATTCACCTCTAGTTTTGTCTGTCAGGAATACTGCCTTCTGTTTTGGGAAGCAATAGTCACACATCAGCGGTGTAGATCACTGAGCCTGAGTGTGCTGTGAGCAGCAACTGGATGGTGGTTGAAACAATAGCTGCTAATTTTCTGGATTGTAGGAAAAATGCTGAGTCATTGTCAGGATACCACTTGATGGCGGAAAGAACGGCTGCCTCAGAATGTCTCTATACCAAATCTCAGAATACAGATTTTGAGAAGGACTGGCTTAACCGCCAAGGAAAGAAATCTGAGACATTGAAACTGAAGCTGTTCCATCAACATGTTCTGAAGGGCCTGATTGTAGCCTAGCAGAGGAAAGTGAGGTAGAAGTTGTCTGAAAATCTCGTAACAAGAATTAGAGAATCTCGTGATACTCATGAGGCTTCCCTGCGGGATTCACGTGACCTTCAAGAGACAGGACTGAGGGCATCACAGGGCGTACCGTGATATTGGGTTGGTGGTGTGGTACTCAGTTTTAGTTATCCCTCTCAATTCTTTGGTAAAATTTAGATAACCACTGAGAAAAGTATAGTGTCTGTGGAATATAGCTACCTAATGGCCGTTAATCGAAAGGTCATGTCTACATGAGAAGTTTTGCTTGAGATTGGAGGCATAGGTTAACAGACAATTGTTGTTACATAATTGGCCTTAGAATTCATCTGTGGTCAGGCAACCTGCTTGACCGCAGTGGAAGCTGCTGCCAAACATTAACTACGTTGATATTTGGAGGTTGAGTCTCTGTGATGAAGTTTCTTTAGAGTAGTGTAAACTGTAAGCACCATTTTGCTGTATTATACCAAAAATTCTGAGTAATTGTGAGTATAACTCTGAATGGCTTCATGTGAGCCTCCTGCACTATTCTTTTCTGTGGACTATTGGTCACTGCTGTCGACAAGGAATTGCTTAAAGGCAAATGACTCGATGCTGAATATCGAAAATAGGAGTTAATGTGTCGAGTTATGAAAAGAGGTGTTTGAAAATAGGGGAAGAGGAATAAGGTGGAAATCACCTGAAAATCACTTAGAAATCACTAGGGAATCACATGGAGATCAAGTAAACATCTGGTGGAATTCACATGGGGATCAAGGAATATCCCACACTAATCTGGTATCTATTAACTGACCAGTCTTGTTGATGTAGCCATAAGTTTTCACTTTGTTTCATATGATGAACCAGGATTCAGAGCATGAATCATATTGCCATCAAATTTACCTTATATATGAGATTGGTCCGGTGTTGTGTTTTCAAATTTCCACCCAATTTACCCCTGTTCCAGCAGAAGACTGACTCCTAGGCATGCATTTCCAATGATTTTTCTTTTCCTACCAAGAATGTCTTGTGACAGTTTGCAAAATCCTCTACCTAAAGACTTGTTATGCAAAGTAGGGCTAGATTATGTGGGCCACGGTCTCCACTCTACATCCTAGAAATAGGAGCAATACTTGATTGTGATTCCAAAGTCCCAATCGAGTTTTTTAAAGAACAGTCCAGGCTTTGGCCAGGTTTCTTAGTGCCTCCACTACCTTCTCTTACCAGAAGAAAGGCTTGGTACTACAAGCTATGGTTACCTTTCAATATTTGTCTAAAAGGAAAATTGGTGATGTGGGACCATTTTGTGCTGAATGTACAGTTATGATGACACAAGGTTGGTGCCTCAACCCAATTTCTATCGTAAATGCTTTCAAGGGAGTAAGTCTAGGAGGGGTGAACCAAGACCTCCATTCTTCCTCCTCCTAAGAGATGACAGCTTGGTTCTATACACCAAGGTGTTCACAAGAGTTTCAGGTAACAAGGGCCAGGCTGGATATTTGTGGACCTAGGTCTTGAGGCTGGACATTGTTACCAAGTGGATGGTCTTGACATTATGGGCCTGGGCTTTAACTATGTCATTTTAGGAAGTCCAGGCTTGGTTCAGATTTCCACAATCTCCATTTTATTTTTTCTTTCCTAAGAAGGTTTTTGCTTTGTGACAAGGACTTCAGGCAACATTTGTTCACAGAGAATAGGATTCGAAATATGGGCTTACACCATCATTTCAATCTATGTCGCAGAAAGTCGTAAGAAATGCTCCAGGCTAATTTCTCAAATCTACCTTCTGGACATAGAAGTAGAAATTGTAACTGCAAGCAAGGACAGCAAACAGGATCCCAATAGGAAATGCAGGCAGGAGACAAGGTTCTAGGTTTCGAGATAACACTCAAATTCCATGAGGACAGACATGCTTAAGGGCATGACAGGGAGTCACATGATATTGGGTAGATGGTATAGCACTCACTGTGGTTTAAGTTATTCTATCTACCAGTTTTCAGAGAGCATTGGCTTAGTGCCTTGGTTCCCAGTTTCCCTTCTACTTTTTGTCAGTAAAAGGCAGGCCTTGTGCCTAGGATCCATGTCACCAAAATATATCCTCACAATAGAGGATAATGTATTGTTCCCTTTGTAATGAAAAGTGCGTATCTTAAGAAAATTCACATCAACACTGAGAAATTATTAGTCTATATGGAGCAGAAGGTGGCCGAGACAGCCTCCTAACTCTCCTCCAATCGAATGCCGTGTCCACATTACAAATCTAATTTGAAGTCAACGATATATGTGGGCAGACAATGATCTTTAATTTGCCCCTAGTTTTGTCTGTTTGTCAGGAAAACTGCCTTCTGTTCATGGAGGCAATAGTTACTCATTGGCAGCATAGATCATTGAGCCTGAGTGTGGTGGGAGGCAGTGACTGGATAGTGGTGGAAACAATAGCTGCCAATTTTTTGTATTGTCGGAAAAATGCTGAGTCATTGTCAGGATACTGCTTGAAGGCAGAAAGAACGGCTGTCTCAGAATTTCTCTATACCAAACCTCAGACTACAAATTCTGAGAGGGACTGGCTGAACCATCAAGAAAAGAAAACTGAGATTGACATTGAGGCTATTCTATCAACGTCTTCTGAAGAAGCTTATTTTTGCTTAGCAGAGAAAGTAAGGTGGAAGTCACCTAGTACTCTCATCACAAGAATTAGGGAATCTCATGATACTCACTAGGCTTCTCTGCTAGATTCATGTATCCATCAAGAGACATGCTTAAGGGCATGACAGGGAGTCACATGATATTGGGTAGATGGTATAGCACTCACTTAAAAGTGACCCTTGTCCATTTCTTGGTAAAATTTAGATAACCACTGTGAAAATGGTAGTGTCTGTGGAACATAGCCACATAACAGCTGTTCAGTCGAAAGGTCATGTAGGTATGACAAGATCCATTTGATGATGGCGGCATAGGTTAACAGACAATTGTTGTTAGATAACTGGCCTTAAGTTTTATCTGTGGTCAGGTAACCTGCTTGACCTCCTTTGAAGCTGTTATTGAATATTAACTGTGTTAATAATTGGAGGCTGAGTCTGCTTGACGAAGCTACTTTAGAGCAGTGTAAAGTGTAAGCACCATTTCGCTGTAGTATAGCAAAAATGCTGAGTCAGTGTGAGTATAACTCCGAAAGGCTTCATGTGGGACTCCCACACTTTTCTTTTGTGCCGACCTTTGGCCACTACTGTTGATAGGGAAATGCTTAAAGGACAATGACTTAATGCTGAATATTGAAAATAAGAGTTTATGAGAGAAGTTTTGAAAACACTTGTTTGAAAATAGGGGAAGACGAATAAGGTGGAAATCAATCACCTGAAAATCACTTAGAAATCACTAGGGAATCACACGGAGATTTACTAAACACCTGGTGGAATTCATATGGGGATCAAGGAAAACCGTGCACTAATCTGTTATCTACCAAGTGACCATTTTTGTTGCTGTGGCCGTAGGTTTTCACTTTACTTCATATAATGAACCAGGCTTCAGAGCATGAATCGTATTGCAAACGCTTATCTTATATATGAGTTTGGCGTGGTGTTGTGTTTTCAAACATCCACCTAACATACTACAGTTCCAGCAGATAACTGACTCCTAGGCCATGGACTTCCAACAACTTTTCTTTTCCTACCAAGAATGTCTTGTGACCGTTTGCCAAGTCCTCTACCTAAAGATTCATTATATGAAGTTTGGCTAGATTCTGTGGGCCGAGGTCTCCACTCTCCTTCCTAGAAATAGGAGCAATACATGATTGTGATTCCAAGCTCCCCAGTCAAGTTTTTTAAAGAACAATGTAGGCTTTGGCCAGGTTTCTTAGTGCTCACACTACTTTCTCTTACCAAAAGAAAGGCTTGGTCCTGCAAGATATGGTCACCTTTCAATAATTGTCTAAAAGGAAAATGAGTGACGTGGAATCAGGTTGTGCCAAAAGTACTATTAGGATGACACAGGGTTGGTGCCATCAGCCCAATTTCTATCGCAAATGCTTTCAAAGGGGTACAGTCTTGGAGGCGTGCACCGAGTCTTCCTTTCTTCTTCTTCCTAGTAGGTGACAGCTTGATTCTGTAGGCCCAAATTCCACCATAGTTTCAGGTAGCAGGGGCCTAGCTGAATGTTTGTGGGCCTAGGTCTTCAGAATGAATATTGTTAGCAATTGGATTTTCTTGACATTGTGAGTCTGGGCTTTAACTATGTCCTTTTAGGAGGTTCATGTTAGGATCATATTTCCACATTCTCCGTTTTATTTTTACTTCCATAAAGAAAGCTTTTGCTTTGAGACAAGAACTTCAGGCAACATTTGTTCACAGAAAACAGGCTTGGAATTGTGGGCTTACGTCACCAATTAGTCTATGTCGGAGTAAGTCTTAAGATATGCTCCGGGCTAATTTCTCAAATCTACTTTCTGGAAATAGAGGTAGAGATTGTAACTGCAACCATGGACAGCACACTGCATTCCAATAGGAAATGCAGGCAGGAGACAAGGTCCGAGGTTTCAAGATGAGACTCAAATCACCTGAAAGGCAGACTTACATTGTGGTTTAAGTTATCCTATCTACTACTTTTCAGGAAGCATAGGCTTAGCACCTTGGTTCCCAAATCTCTTTTCATTTTTCTTAGGAAAAGACAAGCCTTGTATCTTGGACCCAT
>NW_011888903.1:5296774-5297181 GCF_000151845.1 Pteropus vampyrus | reverse complement strand
AACTTCAGGCAACATTTGTTCACAGAAAACAGGCTTGGAATTGTGGGCTTACGTCACCAATTAGTCTATGTCGGAGTAAGTCTTAAGATATGCTCTGGGCTAATTTCTCAAATCTACTTTCTGGAAATAGAGGTAGAGATTGTAACTGCAACCACGGACAGCACACTGGATTCCAATAGGAAATGCAGGCAGGAGACAAGGTCCAAGGTTTCAAGATGAGACTCAAATTACCTGAAAGGCAGACTTACATTGTGGTTTAAGTTATCCTATCTACTACTTTTCAGGAAGCATAGGCTTAGCACCTTGGTTCCAAAATCTCTTTTCATTTTTCTTAGGAAAAGACAAGCCTTGTATCTTGGACCCATGTCACCAATCCACATCCTCATAAGGGAAGATGATGTAGTGCT
>NW_011888903.1:5295322-5296724 GCF_000151845.1 Pteropus vampyrus | reverse complement strand
AGATGAGACTCAAATTACCTGAAAGGCAGACTTACATTGTGGTTTAAGTTATCCTATCTACTACTTTTCAGGAAGCATAGGCTTAGCACCTTGGTTCCAAAATCTCTTTTCATTTTTCTTAGGAAAAGACAAGCCTTGTATCTTGGACCCATGTCACCAATCCACATCCTCATAAGGGAAGATGATGTAGTGCTTTCTTTGAAGTGACAAGTACATATAACAGAAAATTCACATCAACATTGAAAATCATTAGTATGCGTGGAACCAAAGGTAGCCAAGAAAAACTTCGTACTAACCTCCAATCGAATGTCATATCCACATTAAAAAAACTTATGTGAGTTCAACGGTATATGCAGGCATCAATTATCCTTACTTCACCTCTACTTTTGTCTCTTTGTCAGAAAAATTGCCTATGTCAGTGGAGGCAGAATTTGCACATTTACTGTGTTCATAATTGAACCTGAGTGTGTTGTGAGGAAGCGAATGGATAGAAGTTGACACCATAGCAGCTGTATTGTTTTATTGTAGGAAAAATGCTGAGTCGCTGTGAGGCTACCTTTTCATTTCTAAAAGAATGAATGCTTAAGAATATCTCTATAGGAAACCACAGACTAAAAATCTGCAAGAAATTGGCTTAAGATATATGAAAAAAAAAGGTGAGATACTGTCATTGAGGCAGTTTCTTCAACATGTTCTGAAAAGGCTTGTATTAGCCTATCAGAGGAAATGAGGTGGAATTCACCTCAAAATCTCGTACCAAGAATTAGGAACCCTCATGATATGTACAAGGGTTTCCCGCAGGATTCAAATGACCAGGAAGAGACTGGCCTGAGGGCAACACAAGAAAATCACGTGAAATTGGGGTGATGATGTGGCACTCACTTTGTGATACCCTCCTCATTCCTTGGTAAAATTCACATAAGCACTGAGAAAATAAGATTACCTGTGTAACATAGCCACCTAACAGCCCTTCAATTTAAAGGTCATGTCTGCATGAGAAGACTTGCTTGAGGATCGCGGCATAGGAAAACCCACACTTGTCTTAGGTAACTGTCTTGAGCTTTGGTCTCTGATCAGGCAACTTGCTTGTGTACAATGGGAGCAGTGGTCACACATTAACCGCATTGAAATTCAGAGGCTGTGTCTGATTGATGAAGCTACCTTAGAGAGGTGGTAATTCTAAGCGCCATTAAGCTATATTATAGCAGAAATGCTGAGTCATTGTGAGCATAACCCTTCAAGGTGGGATATCCACACTATTCTTGAAGGTGAACTTTAGGTCACTAATGTTGAGAAAACCAAGATGAGCACACTGGTTCCTAATAGGAAATAGAGGCAGGAGACAAGGTCCTAGTTTCCTAGATAAGACTTAAATTACAAGAGAACAGGCCTATCATTTAAA
>NW_011888903.1:5279179-5295272 GCF_000151845.1 Pteropus vampyrus | reverse complement strand
TGAGCATAACCCTTCAAGGTGGGATATCCACACTATTCTTGAAGGTGAACTTTAGGTCACTAATGTTGAGAAAACCAAGATGAGCACACTGGTTCCTAATAGGAAATAGAGGCAGGAGACAAGGTCCTAGTTTCCTAGATAAGACTTAAATTACAAGAGAACAGGCCTATCATTTAAAATAAGTTCTCCTATCTACTAGTTTTCAGAAAGGACGGGCTTAGTGCTTTGGGTCCCAGTCTCTTTTCTACTTTTTTTTTTTTTTAGGACATACAGGTCTTGTGCCTTCGGCCCATGTCACCAATCCATATCCTCACAAGGGAGGATGATGCCGTGCTCCATTTGTACTTACAAGTGCATTTCAATGAGAAAATTCTCATCGACAATGAGAAATCATTGTCTACATAGAGCAGAAGATTGCAGAGACAGCCTCCTTCTCAAACAAGTGTTTTCAAAACACATCTCATAAACCCTTATTTTCAATATTTCAGCAGTGAGTCATTGGCCTTTAAGCAATTTCTTCATGACAGCAGTAGCCTAAGGTTCACCTTCAAGAATAGCGTGGATCTTCCACCAGAACCTATAAAGGTTATTCTCACAATGACTCAGCATTTCTGCTACAATACAGCATAATGGCACTTAGAGTTTCTACTGCTCTAAGGGACCTTCGTCATTCAGACACAGCTTTGAAATTTCAACTCAGCTCAAGTGTGACCAATGCTCCCATTGTATACAGGCAGGTTCCCTGACCAGAGACAAAACCTCAGGGTAGTTACCTAAGACAAGTGTTTGTTAGCCTATGCCACTATCCTCAAGCAAATCTTCTCATGAAGACATGATCTTTCAACTGAAAGGCTGTTAGGTGGCTAAGTTACACAGGTAATCTTATTTTTTTCAGTGCTTATGCGAATTTTACCAAGGAATGTAGAAGGGTAACACAAAAGGGAGCACCACACCATCACTGCAATTTCACGTGATTTTCACGTGCTGCCCTCAGGCAAGTCTCTTCCTGGTCACCTAAATCCCGTGGGAAAGCCTAGTGAGTATCACAAGATTCTCTAATTCTTGGTACGAGATTTCCAGGCAACTTCCACTTCACTTTCTTCTGCTAGGCTAAAATAAGCCTCTTTAGAACACTTTGATAGAATAGTTGTCATGTTAATATCTTAGTTTTCTTTCCATGGTGTTTAAGCCAGTCCTTCTAGAATGTGTAATCTGAAGTTTGGTATAGAGAAATTCTGAGGCAGCTGTTCTTTTGCCATCAAGTAGTATCCTTAGAATGACTCAGCATTTTTCCTACAATACAGAAAATTGGCAGCTATTGTTTCCACCACTATCTAGTCACAGCCTCGCAGCACACTCACGCTCAATCATCAATGCTACCAATATGCAACTGTTGCTTCCACGAATAGAAGGCAGTTTCTTGACAAAAAGACAAAACTACTAGAGGTGAATTAAAGATCATTGACTGCCCGTACATACTGTTGACTTCAAATTACTTGTGTGATGTGTACACAACATTTGACTGAAGGACAGTTAGGAGGCTGTCTCGGCTACCTTCTGCACCACATGAACTAATGACTTCTCAGTATCGATGTGAACTTTCTCAGAGATATGCAGTTGTCACTACACAGGGAGCATGATATCAACCTCCCTTGTCAGAATATGGATTGGTGACATGGGCTCAAAACACAAGGCCTGTCTTTTCTTAACAAAAAGTAGAAGGTAGACTGGGACCCAAAGCACTAAGCCTGTACTCTCTAAAAATTAGTAGATCAGAGAACTTACTCCAAAGGGCAAGCCTATCCTCATGTAATTTGAATCTTATGTAGAAACCTAGGACCTTGTCTCCTGCCTCTATTTCCTATTAAGAACCAGGGTGCTGACCTTGGTTTTGCAGTTCCAATCCCTACCTCTATTTCCAGGAAGTAGATCTGAGAAATTAGCCCACAGCATTTCTTCCCACTTTCTCTGACATAGACTGAAAAGGTGGTGTAAGCTCAACTTCGAAGCTTATTTTCTGTGAAAAATGTGGCCTGAAGCTCTGGCTGAAGCAAAAACCTTCTTTATGGAAGAAAAAATAAAACGGCGACTGTGGAAATCTGAATCAAGCCTGGACCACCTAAATGGAAGCAGTTAAACTCAGGGCCACAACCTCAAGATCGTCTAACTGATAACAATATCCAGTCTGAAGATCTAGGCCCACAAACATCCAACCTGGCTCCTGCTACCAGAAACTATGGTGGACATCTTAACCTATAGAATCAAGTTGCCATCTTCTAGATAGAGGAAGAAGCATGACTCAGTGCACGGTTCCAAGTCTGTACTCATTTAAAAGTATTTACGATAGATTTTGGACGGAATACACCAACCTGTGTCATCATTACAGTGCATTCAGCACAAACTGGTTCCAGGTCACCAATTTTCCTTTTAGAAAATTATTGAAAGGTGACCATAACTTACAGCACCAAGCCTTTCTCCTGGAAATAGAACAAAGTTTGGGTACAAAAAACCTTGATCAAAGACTGCACTGTTTTGTAAAATACTCGATTGGAGATCATAAAAGCATGGCATAGCATTGCTTTTATTTCCAGGAAGCAGGTAGGAGACCTTCACACATGGTATCTAGTCTAACTTTACTGAACAGATCTTAGATAGAGGATGTGGCACATGGTCACAAGATCTTCTTGGTAAGAAAAAATGTTGATGGAAGTCCATGGCCCAGGACCCATTTCTCTGCCAGAAGTAGAGTAAATTGTGTGGACATTTGTATACACAACTCCACACCGGTCTCATTTACAGGGTACACTCCATTGCAATATATTTCACAAACTGAAGCTTGATTCATTGTAAGAGGTAAGGTAAAAGCCTACAGCCACAGCAACAAGACATGTCACCTATTAGACACTAGATTTCTGCAGGGTCTTCCTTGATGCCCACATCATCCCTCCAGGTATTCACTTAACCTCCCTGTCATTCCCTGGTAATTACTACATGATTTTCAGGTGAATTCTACCTTATTCCTTTTCAACTATCCTCAAACAACTGTTTTCAAAACACCTCTCATAAACTCTTATTTTCAATTCTTAAGCAAATATTTCTTGACAGTAGTAGCCTAAGGTTCACCTTCAAGAATAGCGTGGAACACTCATCAGAACCGTTAAGGATTGTGCTCACAATGACTCAGCATTTCTAATACAATACAATGGCGTTTAGAGGTTTTATCACTCTAAGGAAGCTTAGTCATTGAGACCCAGCATATCAATTTCAAAGAGGTTAATGTGTGACCGCTGCTTTCATCGTATACAAGCAAATTGCCTGACTAGAGATTAAACCTCAGAGCAGTTACCTAATGATAAGTGTGTGTTAGCCTATGTCGCTGTCCTCAAGCAAGTCTTCTCATGCAGACATGACCTTGCAAATGAAGGGCTGTTAGGTGGCTATGTTACACAGGTAAACTTATTTTCTCTGTGCTTATGTAAATTTTACCAAGGAATGTAGAAGAGTAACACAAAAATGAGCGCCACACCATCACCCCACTTTCACGTGATTTTCATGTATGCCCTCAGGCCAGTCTCTTCCTGGTCACATGATTCCGGCAGTAAAGCCTCGGGAGTATTACGAGATTCCTTCATTCTTGCTAAAAGATTTCCAGGCGACTTCCACCTCATTGCCTCTGGTAGGCTCATATGAGCCTTTTCAGAACACGTTAAAAAACTACCTCAATGTCAGTATCTCAGCTTTCTTTCAATATAAATTAAGCCATTTGATATGAATTTTCTCATTGATATGCACTCATCACTTCAAAGAAAGCACTACATCATCTTCTCTTGTGTGTATGTTTAGTGGTGACATGGACCCGAGGCACAAGGCCTGTCTTTTCCTAACAAAAAAGTAGAAGGGAGCCTGGGAAACAAGGCACTAAGCCTATCTTCTCTGAGAACTAGTAGACAGGATAAATTAAACCTCAGGGCAATTTTGTCCTCATGTTATTTGAGACTTCTCTCAAAACTTAAGGCTTGTCTCTTGCCTGCCTTTCCGATTGGGATCCAGTGTACTGTCCTTGGTTGCAGTTACAAACCCTACCTCTATTTCCAGAAAGTAGATTTGAGAAATTAGCCCAGAGCATTTCTTATGACGTTCTCTGACATAGACTGAAAGGGTGGCGTAAGTCCACAGTTCCAAGTCTGTTTTCTGTGAATAAAGGATGCCTGAAGTCATTGTCTCAAAGCAAAAGCCTTTTTTAGGTAAGAAAAAATAAAATGGAGACTGTGGAAATCTGAACCAAGCCTGGACCTCCTAAAAGGACATAGTTAAAGCCCAGGATCACAATGTCAAGGTCATCCAATTGGTAATAATTTCCAGTCTCAAGATCTAGGCCCACAAACATCCAGTGTGCCCCTTGTTACCTGAAACTGTTGTGAACATCTGGGCCTTTAGCATCAAGCTGTCATCTCTTAGGATGAGGAATAATGGTGGATTCAGTGCATGCCCCCAAGACTGTACTCCCTTGAAAGCATTTTTCATAGAAATTGTGCCGATGGCACCAACATTGTGTCATCCTAACAGTACATTCAGCAAAACCTAGTCCCATGTCTTCATTTTTCCTTTTAGACAATTATTGAACGGTGACCATAGCTTGTAGCACCAAACCTTTGTTATGGTAAGAGAAGATAGTGGGGCACTAAGAAACCTGCCCAAAGCCTGGATTTTTATTTAAACAATCGATTAGGGAGCTTGGAATCACAAACAAGTATTGCTCCTAATTCTTGGAAGTAGAGTGGAGACCGTGGCCCACAGAATCTAGCCTAACTTTACATAATGAATTTTTAGGTAGCGGATGTGACGAACAGTCACAGGACATTCTTGGTAGGAAAAGAAAACGTGTTCAATATCCATGGCGTAGGAGGCAGTCCTCTGCCGGAACTGGGGTAAGTTGGGTGGATGTATGAAAACACAGCACCACACTAACCTCATATATAAAGTAAACTCATTTACAATATTATTCATGCTCTGAAGCCTGTTTCACTCTATGATATAACGTGAAAACCTACAGCCAGAGCAACAAGACTGGTCACTTGGTAGATACCAGAATAGAGTGGGGTATTCCTTGATTCTTATGTGAATTCCACCAGGTGTTCACTTGTTCTTCGCGTGATTCCCTTGTAATTTCGAAGTGATTTTCAGGTGATTTCCACTTTATTTCTCTTTTCCTATTTTAAAACTAGTGTTTTCAAAACTCATCTCATGAACTTTTATTTTCAATATTCAGTACTGAGTCATTGGCTTTTAAGCAATTCCCTGTCAACAGTTGTCTCCAAGGGTCCACGTAATACAATAGTGCAGGAGTCTCACACGAAGCCGTTCAGAGTTATACTCACAATGACTCTGATATAATACTGCAAACTGGCACTAACAGTTTATGCCCCTCTAAAGTAGCTTTGTCAAGCAAACTCAGCCTCCAAATATCAACACAGTTAATGTTCGACCACAGCTTCCATTGTGTTCAAGAAGGTTACGTGACCACAAATGAAAGCTAAGGTCATTTATCTAACAACAATTGTCTGTTAACCTATGCTGCCATCATGAAGCAAACCTGCTACTACAGACATGACCTTCCAATTGATGGACCTTTAGGTGGCCATGTTACACATTTCCTCAGTGGTTATCTAATTTTACAAAGGAAAGAGAAAAATAACTCAAAAGTGAGCGCTACACCATAAACCCACTTTCATGTGATTCTCTGTGATGCCCTCAGCCTTGTCTCTTGACGGTCACATGAAACCCTCAGGGAAGCCTCGTGAGTATCGTGAGATATCCTAATTCTTGGTATGAGATTTCAAGGTGACTTCACTTCACTTTCCTCTGCTATGCTAAAATAAGTGTCTTCAGAACACCTTGATGCAACATCCTCAATGTCGATATCTCAGATTTCTATTCTTCGTGGTCAAGTCTGTCCATCTCAGAATTTGTAGTCTGAGGTTTGGTTTAAAGAAATTCTGAGACAGCCGTTCTCTCCACCATGAAGTTATATCCTCACAATGACTCAGTATTGTTCCTACAATACAGAAAAATGATGGCTATTGTTTCCACCTCTATCCAGTCGCAGTCTCACAGCACAGTCAGGCTCAGTTATCAATGACGCCAGTGTGTGACTGTTGCCTTTACAAACAGAAGGCAGTTTTTCTGACAAACAGATAAAACTAGATGCAAATTAATGATCATTGACTGCCCACATATACAGTTGACTTCAAATTAGATGTGTAATGTGGACACAACCTTTGGTTGGAGGACCCTTAGGATGCTGTCTCGGCCACATTCTGCTCCACGTAGACTAATGACCCTTCAGTGCTGATATGAATCTTGTCAGTGATATGCACTTGTCACTATGAAGGGAGTACTACATCATCCTCACTTGAAAGGACATGGTTGGTGACATTGGTCCAAGGCACAAGGCCTGTCTTTTCCTAACAAAAAGTAGAAGGGATCATGGGACACAAAGAACTCAGCCTGTCCTCTTCAAAAACTAGTAGATAGGAGAACTTAATCCTAAAGGCAAACTTTATGTAATCTGAGTCTTATCTAGAAACCTAGGACCTTGTCTCTGGCTTTTATTTCCTATTAGAAAATAGGTTGCTGACCTTGATTTTGAAGTTCCAATCCCTACTTCTATTTTCAGGAACTAGGTTGATAAATTAGTCCATGGCATTTCTATCTTTCTTCGCCTTAGACTGAAATGGTGGCGTAAGCCCAAGTTCCAATCCTGTTTTCTATGAACAAATATTGCCTGGAGTCAGGCTTAACCTAAAGCCTTCTTTATGGAAAAAGTAAAACAGAGACAGTGAAAATCTGAACCAAGACTTAACCACCTAAAAGAAAGCAGTTAAACTCACAGCCGCCACAATAAGATCATCCAGTTGATAACAATATCCAATATGAAGTCCTAGGTCCACAAACATGCAGCCTGGCCCCTGCTACCTGAAATTACTGTGGATGCCTTGGCCTACAGATTCAAGCTGTCATCTCTTAGAAAGAGGATGAAGGAAGGACTCAGTGCATGGTTGCAAGATTTTCCTCCCTTTAAAGTATTTAATATAGAAATTGAGCCAGAGACACCAACCTATATCATCACAATAGTACATTCAGCACAAACTGGTTTCATGTCACCAATTTTCCTTTTAGACCATTATTGAAAGGTGACCATACCTTACAGCACCGAGTCTTTTTCTGCTAATAGAACATAGTTTAAGAACTAAGAAACCTCGATCAAAGCCGGTAATCTTTTGTAAGTTACTCGATTAGAGAGCCTGGAAGCATGGCCAAGCATTGCTTTTTATCTCCAAGAAGTAGAGTGGAGACTTCGGCACGTAGAATCTAGCCTAAATATAATTAATAGATATTTTGATAGAGCAAGTGGCACATGGTCACAAGACTTCTTGGTAGAAAACAATGTTGATGGAAGTCCATGGCCCAGAAACCAGTCCTCTGCCGGAACTAGGATAAGTTGTTTGGACATTTCAATACACAACACCACGCCAATCTCTTTTACAGAGTACACTCGAGTGCAAAACATCTCATAAACTGAAGCCTGATTCACTATAAGGGGTAAGGTGAAAACCTACAGCCACAGCAACAATACTCGTCACCTGGTAGACACTAGATTCCTGCAGGGTCTTCCTTGATAATCATGTGAATCGCTCCAGGTATTCACTTGACCTCCATGTAATTCCCTTGTGATTACTACCACCTCTACTGTCTTCCAATCAAATGTCGTGTCCACCTTAAAAATGTAATTTGAAATCAATGGTATATGCAGACAGTCAAAAATCTTTACTTCGCCTCTAGTTTTGTCTGTTTTTCAGCAAAACAGCCTTTTGTTCGTGGAGGCAACAGTTGTGCATTGGTGGCATTGATCATTAAGCCTGAGTGTGATGTGAGGCAGCGACTGGATAGTGGTGCAAACAATAACCGCCAATTTTCTGTATGTAGGAACAATGCTGAATCATTGTGAGGATACCACTTGATGGTGGAAAGAATGGCTGCCTCAGATTTTCTCTATACCAAACTTCAGACTACAAATTCTGAGAGAAATTGGCTTAACCACAAAGGAATGAAAACTGAGATATTGACATTGAAGCTATTCCATCAATGTGTTCTAAACAGGCTTATTTTAGGGTAGTAGAGGAAAGTAAAGTTGAAGTAGCCTGGAAATCTTGTCCCTACAATTACGGATTATCGTGATACTCACGAGTCATCTCATTGGGATTCCCGTGCCTACAAGAGCCAGGCCTGAGGGCATCACAAGGAATCACATGATATTGGGTTGATGGTGTGGCTCTCACTTTTGAGTTACACTTCTCCATTCCTTGGTAAAATTTATATAACCACTGAGAAAATGATAGAGTCTGTGTAACATAGCCACTAAATGGCCCTCAATCAAAAGGTCATGTCTGCCAGAAAAGGTTTCCTTGAGGACGGTGGCATAGATTAACAGACTCTTATTGTTAGATGACTGGCCTTAGGTTTGATCTGTGGTCAGGCAATGTGATGGAACACAATAAAAGCTGCTGTCTAACACTAACTGTGTTGATATTTGGAGGCTGAGTTTGCTTGATGAAGATACATTAGAGTGGTGTAAACTGTAAAGGCCATTTCGCTGTATTATGCCAAAAATGCTGAGTCATTGTGAGCATAACTATGAACAGCTTCATGTGAGACTCCCACACTATTCTTTTATGTGGACTTTTGGACACTACTCTCGACAGGAAATTGCTTAAATGCCACTGACTCAATGCTGAATATTGAAAATAAGGGTTTTTGAGATGAGTTTTGAAAACAATTCTTTGAAAATAGGTGAAAAGAAAATAAGGTTGAAATGACCTGAAAATCACTTAGGTATCACTGGGGAATCATGCGGAGATCACGTAAACACCTGATTGATTTCGAAGAGGGATCATGGAATATCCCACACTAATCTCATATCTACCAAGTGACCAGTCTCGTTGCTATGGCTGTAGGTTTACAAGTTTCATCATAGAATGAACCAGGCTTCAGAGCATGAATCATCTTGCAATCAAGTTCACCTTATATATGAGATTGGTGCAGTGTTATGTTTTCAAACGTCCACCCAACTTACCGCAGTTCTGTTGGAGGACTTTTCTTTTCCTACCGAGAATGTCTTGTGACCATTTGCCAAGTCTCTATCTAAACATTCATTGTGTAAAGTTTGGCTAGACTCTGTGGGTGAAGGGAGCCAATCTACTTCCTAGAAATAGGAGCTCTACTTGGTTGTGATTCCAGCTCTCCAATCTGTTTTTTAAGAATAGTCCCTGCTTTAGCCAGGGTTTTTAGTGCTCAACTACCTTCTCTTACCAGAAGAAAGGCTTGGTGCTGCAAGTTATAGTCACCTTTCAATAATTGTCTAAAAGGAAAATTGGTGCCGTTGGACCAGGTTGTGCTGAATGTACTGTTAGGATGACACAGGGTTGATTCGATTGGCCCAATTTCTATTGTAAATGATTTCAGGGAAGTATAGTCTTGGAGGTGTTCATGGCATCCTCCATTCTTCTTCTTCTTGGAGATGACAACTTGGTTCTAAAGGCCCAGGTGTTCACAAGAGTTTCAAGTAACAAGGGCCAGGCTGGATGTTTGTGGGCCTAGCTCTTGAGATTGGAAATTGTTACCAATTGGATTGCCTTGACGTTGTGAGCCTAGGCTTTAACTACATCCTTTTAGGAGATCCAGGCTTTGTTCAGATTTCCACAGTCTCCGTTTTATATTTTCTTCCCTAAAGAAGGCTTTTCCTTTGAGACAAGGATTTCAGGCAACATTTATTCACAGAGAACAGGCTTGAAAATGTGGGCGTATGACACCCTTTCAGTCTATGTCGGAGAAAGTCATTCGAAGTGCTCTGGGCTGATTCCTCAAATCTACTTTCTTGAAATAGAGGTAGGGATTGTAACTGCAAAACCAACATCAGCACGTCAGTTCTTTATAGAAAATAGCAGCCAGAAAAAAGGTCCTAGAAGTCTAGATAAGACTCAGATTACACGATGAGAGTCATGCCCTTGGGATTAAGTTCTCCTATCTATTCGTTTTCAGAGAGTACACACTAGTGCTTTGGGTCCCAGTCTCCCTTCTATTTTTTATTAAAAAAAGACAGGACTTGTTCCTTGGGCCTGTATCTCCAATCCATATCCTCACAAGAAAGGATGATGTAGTGCTCCCTTTGTATTGCTAAGTGCATATCACTGAGAAATTCACATCAACACAGAGAAGTCATTACTCTACATGGAGCAGAAGGTGACTGAGACATCCTCCTAACTCTCCTCCAATCGAATGTTGTGTCCACATATCAAATCTAATTTGAAGTCAATAGTATATGTGAGCAGTCAATGATCTTTAATTCGCCTCTAGTTTTGTCTGTTTGTCAGGGAAACTTCCATCTATTCGCGGGGCCAACAGTCGCACATTGGCAGCGTTGATCATTGAGCCTGAGTGTGCTGTGAGGCAGCAACTGGATAGTGGTAGAAACAATTGCTGCAATTGTTCTATATAGTAGGAAAAACGCTGAGTCATTCTGAAGATAGCATTTGATGGCGGAAAGAACAGCTGCCTCAGAATTTCTCTGTACCAAACCTCAGACAAAAATTCTGATGCTGGTTTAACCACCAAAGAAAGAAAACTGAGATATTGACATTGAGGCTGTTCCATCAAAGTGTTCTGAAGAAGCTTATTTTAGCCTTGCAGAGGAAGTGAGTTGGAAGTCACCTGGAAATCACGTACCAAGAATTAGGGAATCTCACGATACTCATGAGGCTTTCACGAGGGATTCTTGTGACCAAGAAGAGACTGGCCTGTGGGCAAAACACGAAAATCAGGTGAAACTGGGGTAATGGTGTGAGGCTCACTTTTGTGTTACCCTTCTACATTCCTTGGTAAAATTCATATAAGCACAGAGAAAATAAGATTACCTGTGTAACATAACCACCTAACAGCCCTTCAATCGAAAGGTCATGTCTCCATGAGAAGACTTGCTTGAGGACAGTGGCATAGGCTAACACACACTTATCATTAGGTAACTGCTCTGAGGTTTAATCTCTGGTCAGGCAACCTGCTTGTATACAAGGGGGTAGTGGTCACACATTAACTGTGTTGAAATTCAGAGGCTGAGTCTGAATGACGTACCTACCTTAGATTGATGGAAACTCTAAGAGCCATTATGCTGAATAATGGCAGAAATGCTGAGTAATGGTCAACATTACCCATGACGGTTCTGGTGGGATATCCACTCTATTCTTGAAGGTGAACCTTGGGCTACTACTGTCAATAAGAAATTGCTTAAAGGCCAATGACTCAATGCTGAAATATTGAAAAAAGAGTTTATGGGACATGTTTTGAATACACTTGTTTGAGGATAGAAGAAGAGGAATAAGGTGGACGTCATCTGAAAATCATGTAATATTCACCAGGGAATTCTGTGGAGGTCAAGTGAATACCTGGAGTGATTCAAGTGGGGTTCAAGGAAGATCCTGCAGGAATCTGGTGTCTACCAGGTGACGATTCTAGTTGCTGTGGCTCAGCTTTTCACCTTACCTCTTACAATGAATCAGGTTTCAGTTTGTGAATTGTTTTGCACTATTCTGTACCCTGTAAATGAGACCTGCGTGGTGTTTTGTTTAAATGTCCACACCCTTACCCTAGTTCCAGCAGAGGACTGGGTCCTGGGCCACGAACTTCCATGGACACGTTTTCTACCAAGAAGGTGTTGTGACTGTGTGTCACTTCCTCTATCTAAAGATCTGTTCAGTAACTTTAGGCTAGATTCTGTGTTCCAAGGTCTCCAATATACTTTCTGGAAATAAAAGCAATGCTTGACCATACTTCTAGGCTCTCCAATAGAGTAACTTACAAGACAATTCATGTTGTGATCCAGGTTTCTTAGTGCCCAAACTATGTTCTATTACCAGGGGAAAGGCTTGGTGTTGTAAGGTATGGTCACCTTTCAATAATTGTATCAAAGAAAAATTGGGGACGTGGCACGAGTTTGTGCTGAATGTACATAATGATGGCACTTGTTGGTATCTTTGGCCCAGTCTATATCGTAAATACTCTCAAGGGAGGACAATCTTGGAACCGTGCACCGAGTCTTCCATTCTTCCTCCTTCAAGGAGATGACAGCTTGATTCTGTAAGCCAATGTGTCCACAGTAGTTTCAGGTAGCAGGGGCCAGGCTGCATGTTTGTGGACCTAGTTCTTCAGACTGGATATTGTTACCAATATGATGATCTTGAGGTTGTGGCCCTGAGTTTAACTACTTCCTTTTAGGTGGTCAAGTCTTGGTTCAGATTTCCACAGACTCTGTTTTATATTTATTTCCATAAAGAAGGCTTTTGTTTTGAGCCAGGAGTCCAGGCAACATTTGTCCAAAGAAATCTAGCTTGGAACCTGGGCTTTCACCAGCATTTTAGTCTATGTCAGAGAAAGTCGGAAGAAAAGTTCTCACATTTACTTTGTGGAAATAGGGGAAGGGATTGTTACTGCAAAGCCGAGGTTAGCATTCTGGTTCCTAATAAGAAATAGAAGCCAGAAACAAGGTTTTAGTTTCTAGATAAGACTTACATGAGGATAGGCTTACCCTTTGGATTAGGTTTTCCTATCTACTAGTTTTCAGAGTAAACGGGCTTAGTGCTTTGGGTCCCAGTCTCCCTTCTACTTTTTCTTAGGCAAAGACAGGCCCTGTGCCTTGGGCCTATGTCACCAATCCATATCCTCACAAGGGAGGATGATGTAGTGCTCCCTTTGTAGTGAAAAGTATCTATCACTGAGAAAATTCACATTGACACTGAGAAGTCATTAGTCTCCAAGGTGCAGAAGGGGGCCAAAACTGCCTTCTAATTGTCCTCCAATCAAATGTCATGTCCACATTACAAATCTAATTTAAAGTCAACGATATATGCAAGCACTCAGTGATCTTTAATTCACCTCTAGTTTTATCTGTTTGTCAGGAAAACTGCCTTCTGTTCGTGGAGGCAACAGTCACACATTGATGGCGTTGATCATTGAGTCTGAGTGTGCTGTGAGGCCGTGACTGGATAGTGGTGAAAACAATTTAGCCACCAATTTTCTATAGTGTAGGAAAAATGCTGAGTCATTGTGAGGGTACCATTGATTGTGGGTCGAACGGCTACCTCAGAATTTCTCTATACCAAACCACAGACTACAACTTCTCAGAGGGACGGGCTTAACCAACAAGGAAAGAAATCTGAGATATTGACATTGAGGCTGTTCCATCGTGTTCTGAAAGGGCTGATACTAGCTTAGCAGCAGAAAGTGAGGTGGAAGTCCTCTGGAAATCTCATAACAAGAATTAGGGAATCTCGCGATAATCACGGGGCTTCCCTGCAGGATTCACATGATCGTCAAGAGACAGGCCTGAGTGCATGACAGGGAGTCATGTGATATTGGGTTGATGGTGTGGTGCTCACTTTTGAGTTACCTTTTTCCATTCCTTGGTAAAATTTAGATAACCACTGAGAAAGTTATACTGTCTTGGAACATAGCCACCTAAGGGCCCTTCAATCGAGGTCATGTGTGCATGAGAATGTTCACTTGAGGAAGGCGTCATATGTTAACAGACAATTGTTGTTAGATAACTGGCATGAGGTTTCATCTGTTGTCAGGCAACCTGCTTGAACACAGTTTAAGCTGCTGTCGAACAACTGCATTGATATTTGGAGGCTGAGTCTGCTTGACAAAGCTACTTTAGAGGGGCGTAAACTGTTAGCGCCAGTTTGCTGTATTATAGCAAAATGCTGAGTCATTGTGAGTATAACTCTGAATGGCTTCATGTGAGACTCCTGCACTATTCTATTACATGGACCTTTGGAGACAACTGTCAACAGGGAATTGCTTAAAGGCCAGTGACTCAGTACTGAATATTGAAAATAAGAGTTCATGAGACGAGTTTTGAAAACACTAGTTTTAAAATAGGAAAAGAGAAATAAAGTGGAAATCACCTGAAAATCACTTCGAAATTTCAAGGGAATTACGCAAACAACAAGTGAACACCTGGTGGAATTCACATAAGAATCAAGGAATACCCCACACTATTCTGGTGTCTACCAAGTGACTAGTCTTGTTGCTGTGGCCGTAGCTTTTCACATTATATCGTAGAGTGAAACTGGCTTCAGAGCATGAATCATATTGCAAATGAGTTCACTTTATATCTGAGATTAGTGTGGTGTTGTGTTTTCATACGTCCACTCAACTTACCCCAGTTCTGGGAGAGGACAGCCTTTTAGGCCATGGACTTTCAATGACTTTTCTTTTCCTACCAAGAATACTTCTGGCCGTTTGCCAAATCCTCTACCTAGAGACTTGTTAATTAACATCGGGCTAGATTCTGAGAGTGACAGTCCCTACTCTACTTCTTAGAAATAAGAGTAATACTTGGTTGTGATTCCAAGCTCCCTAAGTGAGTTTTTTAAAAATAGTCCAGGCTTTACCTAGGTTTCTTAGTGCCCACACTATCTACTCTTACCAAAAGAAAGGCTTGGTGCTGCAAGCTATAGTCACCTTTCGATAATTGTCTAAAAGAAAAATTGGTGACATGGGACCAGTTTGTGTTGAATGTACTGTTATGATGATACAGGGTTGATTCCATCTTCCTAATATCTATCAGAAATACTTTTAAGGGAGTACAGTCTAGGAGGCATGCACCGAGTCCTCCATTCTTCCTCCTCCTAAAAGATGACGGCTTGGTTCTATAGGCCAAGGTGTCCACAAGAGTTTCAGGTAACAACGGCCATGCCGGATGTTCGTGGGCCTAGGTCTTGAGACTGGGCATTGTTACCAATTGGATGGTCTAGACTTTGTTGGCCCAGGCTTTATCTATGTCCTTTAAGGAGGTCCAGGCTTATTTCAGATTTCCACAAGCTTCGTTTTATTTCTTCTTCCCTAAGAAGGTTTTTGCTTTGTGACAAGGACTTCAGGCAACATTTGTTCACAGAAAACAGGATTGGAAATGTGGGCTTACGCCATCGTTTCAGTCTATGTCAGAGAAAAATCGTAAGAAATGCTCAGGGCTAATTTCTCAAATCTACTTTCTGGAAATAGAGGTAGGGATTGTAACTGCAACCACAGATAGCACACTGGATTTCAATAGGAAATGCAGGGAGGAGACAAGGTCCTAGGTTTTGAGTTAAGACTCAAATTACATGAGGATAGACAGTCCTGTGGTTTAAGTTATCATCTACTAGATTTCAGAGAGCATAGGCTTAGTGTCTTGGTTCCCAGTCTCCCTTCTACTTTTGTTTGAAAAGACAGGTCTTGTACCTTGGGCCCATGTCACCAATCCACATCCTCACAAGGGAAGATGATTTCGTGCTTTCTTTGAAGTGACAAGAGCACATGACTGAGAAAATTCACATCAACACTGAGAAATCACTAGTATGCATGGAACAGAAAGTTGGCAAGACACAGTTTGTACTGACCTCCAATCGAATGTCAAGTCCACATTCCAAATCTTATGTAAGGTAAACGGTATATGCAGGCAGTCAATAATCTTTAATTTGCCTCTAATTTTGTTTGTTAATCAGGAAAACTACCTAAGTCAGTGGAGGCAGAAGTCACCCATTGGCTGCATTCATAATTGCGTGTGCTGTGAGGAAGCTAATGGATAGCGGTTGAAATCGTACCTGCCATATTACTTTATTGTAGGAAAAAGCTGAGTTATTGTGAGGTTACCTCTTCATTGAAAAAATACACAGCTGCTGAAGAATTTCTCTATATCAAACCAAAGACTAAAAATCTGTGAGAGACTGGCTAATCCAATATGGAAAAAAAGCTGAAAAACTGACATTGAGGCAGTTTCTTCAACATGTTCTTAAAAGGCTTGTATTTTCCTAGAGGAGGAAATGAGGTGGAAGTCGCCTGGAAATCTAGTACGAAGAATTAGGGAATCTCACGATACTCACGAGGCTTTCCCGCGGAATTCAGGTGACTAGGAAGAGACTGGCCTGAAGGCAACACATGAAAATCACGTGAAATTGGGGTGATGGTGTGGCACTCACTTTTGTGTTACCCTTCTATATTC
>NW_011888903.1:5278552-5279129 GCF_000151845.1 Pteropus vampyrus | reverse complement strand
GACTAGGAAGAGACTGGCCTGAAGGCAACACATGAAAATCACGTGAAATTGGGGTGATGGTGTGGCACTCACTTTTGTGTTACCCTTCTATATTCTTTGGTAAAATTTACATAAGCACTGAGACAATAAGTTTACCTATGTAACATATCCACCTAACAGCCCTTCAATTCAAAGGTCATGTCTGCATGAGAAGACTTGCTTGAGGACAGCGGCATAGGCTAACACACACTTGTCTTAGATAACTACCCTGAAGTTTTGTATCTGGTCTGGCAACCTGCTTGTATATAATGAGAGCAGCGGTCACACATTAACTGCGTTGAAATTTAGAGGCTGAGTCTGAATGACGAAACTTCCTTAGAGCAGGAGAAACCCTAAGGGCCATTATGCTGTATTGTAGCAGAAACGCTGAGTCATTGTGAGCATAACCCGTAACAGTTCTGGTGTGAGATTCACGTTATTCTTGAAGGTGAACATTAGGCTACTGCTGTCGAGAAATTGCTTTAAGCTCAATGTCCCAATGCTGAAATATTGAAAATAAAAGTTTATAAGACGTGTTTTAAAAACACTTGTTCGAGGA
>NW_011888903.1:5277275-5278502 GCF_000151845.1 Pteropus vampyrus | reverse complement strand
GACTAGGAAGAGACTGGCCTGAAGGCAACACATGAAAATCACGTGAAATTGGGGTGATGGTGTGGCACTCACTTTTGTGTTACCCTTCTATATTCCTTGGTAAAATTTACATAAGCACTGAGACAATAAGTTTACCTATGTAACATATCCACCTAACAAAGGTCATGTCTGCATGAGAAGACTTGCTTGAGGACAGCGGCATAGGCTAACACACACTTGTCTTAGATAACTATCCTGAAGTTTTGTATCTGGTCTGACAACCTGCTTGTATATAATGAGAGCAGCGGTCACACATTAACTGCGTTGAAATTTAGAGGCTGAGTCTGAATGACGAAACTTCCTTAGAGCAGGTGAAACCCTAAGGGCCATTATGCTGTATTGTAGCAGAAACACTGAGTCATTGTGAGCATAACCCGTAACAGTTCTGGTGTGAGATTCACGTTATTCTTGAAGGTGAACATTAGGCTATTGCTGTCGAGAAATTGCTTTAAGCTCAATGTCCCAATGCTGAAATATTGAAAATAAAAGTTTATAAGACGTGTTTTAAAAACACTTGTTCGAGGATAGGGGAAGAAGAATAAGGTGGAAGTCACCTGAAAATCATGTAGTAAACACCAGGGAATTACGTGGAGGTCAAGTGAATACCTGGAAGGATTCACGTGAGGGTAAAGGAAGACCCACAGGAGTTTGGTGTCTACCAGGTGATGTATTTTATTGCTGTGGCTTCAGGTTTTCACCCTAACCCTTACAATGAATCAGGCTTCAGCTTGTGAAATGTATTGACCTTAGTGTACCCTGTAAATGAGACCGGTATGGTGTTGTATATTCAAACGTCCAGACAACTTATTCTAGTTCCAGCAGAGGACTAGTCCTGGGCCATGGACTTCCATCAACATTTTTTCCTACCAAGAAGGTCTTGTGACCAGGTGCCATGTCCTCTATCTAAAGATTTGTTAAGTAAAGTTAGCTTAGATTCTGTATGCCAATGTCTCCACTCTACTTCCTGGAAATAAAAGCAATGCTTGGTCTTGCTTCCAGGCTCTTTAGTCGAGTATCTTACAAAACAGTTCAAGTTTTGTCCAAGTTTCTTAGTGCCCAAACTATGTTCTATTACCAGTGGAAAGGCTTGGTACTGTAAGGTTTGGTCACCTTTCAATAATTGTCTAAAAGGAAAATTGGCGACGTGGAAATAGTTTGTGCGGAATGTACTGTTATGATGACACAGGT
>NW_011888903.1:5274224-5276640 GCF_000151845.1 Pteropus vampyrus | reverse complement strand
ATTCTTGAAGGTGAACATTAGGCTATTGCTGTCGAGAAATTGCTTTAAGCTCAATGTCCCAATGCTGAAATATTGAAAATAAAAGTTTATAAGACGTGTTTTAAAAACACTTGTTCGAGGATAGGGGAAGAAGAATAAGGTGGAAGTCACCTGAAAATCATGTAGTAAACACCAGGGAATTACGTGGAGCTCAAGTGAATACCTGGAGGGATTCACGTGAGGGTAAAGGAAGACCCACAGGAGTTTGGTGTCTACCAGGTGATGTATCTTATTGCTGTGGATTCAGGTTTTCACCCTAACCCTTACAATGAATCAGGCTTCAGCTTGTGAAATGTATTGACCCTAGTGTACCCTGTAAATGAGACCGGTGTGGTGTTGTATATTCAAACGTCCAGACAACTTATTCTAGTTCCAGCAGAGGACTAGTCCTGGGCCATGGACTTCCATCAACATTTTTCCTACCAAGAAGGTCTTGTGACCAGGTGCCATGTCCTCTATCTAAAGATTTGTTAAGTAAAGTTAGCTTAGATTCTGTGTGCCAATGTCTCCACTCTACTTCCTGGAAATAAAAGCAATGCTTGGTCTTGCTTCTAGGCTCTTTAGTCGAGTAGCTTACAAAACAGTTCAAGTTTTGTCCAAGTTTCTTAGTGCCCAAACTATGTTCTATTACCAGTGGAAAGGCTTGGTGCTGTAAGGTTTGGTCACCTTTCAATAATTGTCTAAAAGGAAAATTGGCGACGTGGAAATAGTTTGTGCGGAATGTACTGTTATGATGACACAGGTTGGTGACTTTGGCCCAATTTCTATTGTAAATGCTTTAAAGGGCAGACACTCTTGAAGCTGTGGACCGAGTCGTCCATTCTTCTTCCTTCTAGGACATGACAGCTTGATTCTATAGGTCAAGGTGTCCAAAATAGTTTCAGATAGCAAGGGCCAGGCTGGATGTTTGTGGATGTATGTCTTTAGACTGGATATTGTTACCAATTGGATGATTTTGACTTTGCGGGGCTGGTCTTTAACTATGTTCTTTAAGGAGGTTCAGGCTTGATTAAGATTTCCACAGTTTCCATTTTATTTTTTCTTCCATTAACAAGGTTTGGAGACAAGGAGTTCAGGCAACATTTGTTCACAGAAAACAGGTTTGGAAATGTGGGCTTATGCCACCCTTTCAGTCTATGTCAGAGAAAGTCCTAAGAAATGCTCTGGGCTAATTTCTCAAATCTACTTTCTGGTACTAGAGGTAGAGATTGTAACTCCAACCATGGACAGCACACTTGAGCCCAATAGAAAATGCAGGGAGGAGACAAGGTCCTAGGTTTGGAGATGAGACCCAAATTATCTGAGGACTGACTTACCGCGTGGTTTAAATTATCCTATCTTCTAATATTCAAAAAGAAAGGCTTAGTGCCTTGGTTCACAGTCTCTCTTCTACTTTTTGTTAGGAAAAGGGCCTAGTGCCTTGGGCCCATGTCACAAATCCCCGTCCTCACAAGAGAAGACGATATAGTGCTTTTTTTGAAGTGACGAGTACATAACTGAGAAAATTAACATCAACAATGAGAAATCTTTAGTATGCGTGAAAAAAAGGTAGCCGAGACAGACTTCATACTTACCTCCAATTGAATGTTGTGTCCACATTACAAATATGATTTGAAGTCAACAGTATATGCGGGCAGTCAATGATCTTTAATTCACCTCTAATTTTGTCTGATTGTCAAGAAAACTGCCTTATGTTCATGGAGGCAACATTTGTACATTGGCGGCATTGATTATTGAGCCTGAGTGTGCTGTAAGGCAGCGACTGGATAGTGATGGAAACAATAACCGATATATTTTTTTTTATATTGTAGGAAAAATGCTATCATTGCGAGGATACAACTTGATGGCGGAAGGAATGGCTGCCTCAGAATTTCTGTATACCTAACCTCAGACTACAAATTCTAGATGGACAAGCTTAACCAAGGAACGAAATCTGTGATATTGACATTGAGGCTGTTCCATCAACTGTTCAATCAACATGTTCTGAAGGGGCTGATTGTAGCATAGCAGGGGAAAGTGAGGTGGCAGTCATCTGGAAATCTCATAACAAGAATTAGGGAATCTCGCAATACTCACGAGGCTTCCCTGCAGGATTCACATGACCATCAAGAGACAGTCCTTAGGGCAGCACAGACAGTCATGTGATATTGGATTGATGGTGTGGTGCTCACTTTTGAGTTACCCTTCTCCAAACCTTGGTAAAATTTAGATAACCACTGGGAAAATGATAGTGTCTGTGTAACATAACTGCCTAACGGCACTTCAATTGAAACATGATGTCTGCATGAGAAGGTTCACATGAGGACGTCAGCATAGGTTAACAGACAATTGTTGTTAGATAACTGGCCTTGGGTTTCATCTGTGGTCAGGCAACCTG
>NW_011888903.1:5273783-5274174 GCF_000151845.1 Pteropus vampyrus | reverse complement strand
GCATGAGAAGGTTCACATGAGGACGTCAGCATAGGTTAACAGACAATTGTTGTTAGATAACTGGCCTTGGGTTTCATCTGTGGTCAGGCAACCTGCTTGAATGCAGTGGAAGCTGCTGTTGAACATTAACTGCGGTGATATTTGGAGGCTGAGTCTGCTTGATGAAGATACTTTAGAGTGGTGTAAACTGTAAGCGCCATTTGGCTGTATTATAGCAAAAATACTGAGTCATTGTGAGTATCACCCGGAACGGCTTCATGTGAGACTGCCATACTATTATTTTTTGCTGAACTTCGGCCACTGTTGTCGACAGGGATTTCCTTAAAGGCCAATGACTCGATGCTGAATATTGAAAATAAGAGTTTTTAAGACAAGTATTGAAAACACTTGT
>NW_011888903.1:5271264-5273618 GCF_000151845.1 Pteropus vampyrus | reverse complement strand
GAAGAAACAATGTTGAAATTTTCAATCCCAATCCAAGAAAGAATTATTGGCCACAGTTTAGAAAACCAGAAGTTTATAGAGATGGTCATTCAGACACTCCTATTCAGGTCACAACCTACACAGTCCCTACTTAGCGGCAAAGATACAAAAGCATAAAGAACTGTCAACAGAAGAAAAGACGAGAGTTAATTAATCATTCGTGTGACCCATCTGACCTTGCCTGCTGCGAAGTGGTGCTTCCTACAGGTTTTCACAGTACTCCAGAGCCTTAGAGTCCCAGACAAGGGAGATCATAGGCTTTTAGAGATCACAGAGCTTGGCAGAAAACCCACAAGGCTACCAAGTAGATCTCTAGATCCTCAATGCTTGCTGCTCTAGCTCCTGCATAATGCGGATGGGAAAGGAGGTAGGATATTTCCTTAAGGGGTGAAAAATCTTTGATTTACTGTAAGTCTAGAATTTCTCTCTGTCTAAGGGAAAGCTTTGGAGGGGAAATAAGAAATAAAGGATAGAGAAACAGTTTGATTTCTCCAAAGAACCATCTTTCCTGGTACTGCTCTGCTCTAAGGCAGTACTCTGGTGGTCTTTCTGTATACTATCTTTACGAGATATAAAATCTTGAGCATTCTTATATTCTATGAAGAAGAAGTCAGAAGAGAAGAAGAAATAGTACAGAGAAGGAGTCATTGAAGAAAGAACGATAGGTTGGGAACAGATCTAGAATCCTGGTGGAGCAGCTGGCCTCAGCCAGAATAGAGACAATGGGTCCTCTAAGACTAGAGGAAAGCAGGTAACAATTAATAAACATCTATTTGCATATATTGTATTGGAATGGGAAGAGAAAATTAAAGGTCATGGTTGATGGCCTCCATGTTTTCTAAAATGTTGGAAGCAAGGTCTTCTTCTGAGAAGGAGGGCTTGGAATAGAGAAAGATGCTTAATAATAATGCAAATATGGAATGGTACCTGATAGAGATGGTAGAGGAACATGACCAAGGACAACTATAAGATTTAACAAAAGGTACTGAAGTGCCCGGCTGCATTTGAAGGAGTGAATATATAGCTGAACCAATCTTTGTGGTAGCAGATTTCTCTTTGGCAATGCTCAGCTGCCTAGGTGCAGGGTATAAAAACAAAAGAAAATTCAGTTTAAATTTTACTGGGAAGATAGGAAAAGAAAAGTGTGTAAAGAATTGGAATATTGGTCAAAGTGTTGTTTAGAAGAAAAAAAGGGCTCATAGATGGGAAGACCATAGAGACATGTAGAAAGAGGTGCTGCAATAAGGAAGTAATTCAATATCTAGTAAGCGAGGCAAGTGCAGGAAATTGTATGTGAAAAATCAAAATGTTCACCATCAACTCAGTAACACTCAGCAATAATTGCTTGAGTTAAGAGAAGGGAAGATAATTATGGATAAGAGTTGTCTGGAAATACTTCCTATTGGGGTCATGGTTTTAAAGCAGATTTAGATCGGGGAAAGAGAGAGAGTGGAATAGGCTGGTAATAGCAGAGGGCTCATGCAGAAGGGTGATGAAAAAGTAGGAGATGTAAAATGGAATTCGATTTTCCAGGTTCTCAGATAAATACCTTAAGGAATGTAGACATTATTTCTCGGGCCATAGCAAGTCACTGAGGTTTTTGAGCAGAGACGTGGCAAAATAGTGCTTAGGTATGTGAAAAGAGATTTCAAAGGGAGACCTGCTGTAGAAAAGAGAGTAGTGCAATACTTTAAGCACGTGGTATAATAAAATCTTGAACCAGCAATGGCAACAGTGGAGGACACCAGAGATGAGAGAAACCTATGAAAGATCAGTAGAACTTGCTAAGTAATTACAGGTTGAAAAAAAGGGCCAAGTTAAATATGTCTTAGGTTTCACATCAGCCTATCCAGAAAAATACACATGAGCTTATCAAAATTGAGCGCAAAAAGGAATTCACTTTTACAGTGAGGAAATGGAGGAGAGTCATCTGAGCTGCGTAGATAATTATTTTTAATATGTTTAAGAAAAAAAAAAAGACTAAACATCTTCCACCACAAAAGAAAAGTATTGGCTTAAAAAAGAAATTCACAAGATATTTGTAGTAACCGCTTATGAAAAATGATAGAGATTACACTAAGCTTTTGCATTCCATTTTACTGTTTTTTTTTTAATTCTAATGAAAGCAATAACATTCTTATTTTTGGAGAGCTTCTAAATGATTAAATAACTTGTCCAAGGCCACACAATTACTAAATGGCAGGGTAGAAAATAAAATCCAGGGATCTTCTGATTCTAAAATCTAGACTCCTATCCAAATACAACACAAACAAAAAGCTGACTTAGTCAACTACTAGAGGTTGATAAAAGAAAAA
>NW_011888903.1:5261770-5269581 GCF_000151845.1 Pteropus vampyrus | reverse complement strand
CTCTCTGTTATTTATTGTATTTTATTTCCTCAAAAGGAAATATTATTCAAAGTGATCTTGAAAATGAGACGTTGGTAGGAGCTACAGCCCCTCAATTCTTCACAGTAGACCCTGGAGGCCCCAACCCTGCTGCCTAGATTTATCTGCCACATATCATGTTTGCATCTATAGATATCCCAAGATAGACATTCCAAATGTATTTGTTTGTTTAAACATTATTATATAGGTGGATATAGTCTCTTAAACCATTAGAACAATATTCTATATCACATATACAAATTTTCTTATGTGCTAGATAATTAACTACCATTTTTTTAAAATAAATTTTCAAAAAGTAATTACAACTTATCTTTAAAATACAATCCATTTGCAATGGAAATTGTAACTACAGCTCTTAATCTCTGAACTTAAATCTGTCCTCTATATGCACCTCTTGTGAAAAGATACTTCTTTAGTAACATATTCAAGTATTCTTTCCTCCATAGACGACACAAGTTATTTGAAGAAAGTCGATAGAAATGTGTATTTGAATTTGCTAATTTCTTGAGAGTCTGGGTATTGATTGACAGAATAAGGACAAAATCTGAATGAAGCAAATAAACATGTGCTTGAGAGGGCTGTCTGGTGGTCAGCCTGCTTTGGAAAGGATACTAGAAGTGGATTGTGATGGTTCATTTTATGTGTCAGCATAGCTAGGCTATGGTACTTATCTGTATGTTCAGACACCAGTCTAGATGCTGCTGCAAAAGTATTTTGTAGATGTGATCTATATCTACCATCAATTGACTTTGAATAGATTATCCTCAATAATGTGGGTGAGCCTCATCCAATCAGTCGAAGGCCTTAATAACTAAGACTGTAACATAAAAATTCTTCCTGAGTTTTCACCCTGCCAGCCTGTCCTACATTTTTCAGACTTGCCGACCCCCATAATCACATGAGCCAATTCCTTAAAAACAAATATCTCTCTTCCTCTCCCTCCTTCCTATTCTCCCCCTCTTGCTCTCCCCCTATTGAATCTGTTTCACTGGAGAACCCTGACTTAAACAGGGATTAATTCAATAAAAAGGAAGAGATTTAGAATCATGTCATTTCATATAACTAAGATTAAGAAAAAAGGCCTTTCATAGAACTGACCTGGACAAGGGAGAATTAAGAACATTAATAGAGAGCTTTCCTTACACAACATAAGAGAACAGGTCATTCACTGACTGGCAGGGCTCAAAATATACAGTTTGGGAATGAAACAGGGATATGCCTTCAGCTCAGAATGATGGAAATGAGGAAACACAAAGTCTAGGATTTGGCACTGCATAGCTTATTTAAATCTGGTATCTACAAAATCCTTAGCAAGATAGATTCAGGATTAAGCTATGCAATACTACTAAAGAACTACTGAAATAGATGGCAGCTGTGACACCCAGCAGAAGCGGTAAGGCCCAGTGCCAACACTGAATCGCCACAGGTCTCCCTGTGGTATTGACCTGTCTTATGGATGAGGACATGGATACCTGAGGACGCTCAGAAATCCCTGAAGTGAATTTAAAGGAGGTGTGGAGTCCTGCATCAGCTTGCCTGTGGTGTGTGTTGTAAACCAATAAAACACAGTTTTCCTTTAGTTTTGTTACTAAACCAAAATCAATTGAAATATTTGAAGGGAAATGGCTGCCATAGTATATTACAAGCTTAAGCACTGTTTTATGCATCGTATAATTCTCATCATTTAAAATATCAATATCCACAACAGCTACACCTGAGCTAGTAGCACACAGTTCAGCCTATAATGAGGTTTGCTATCTTGCAGGGTATTAATTCAGGAATACCTTCGTAAAAATTATCTTTTTTATTATAACCAGAAATCCAACTCCGAAGAACTGTTTCTTTCCTTTAAGCTTAAACAACTTCAAAGTATTCACAGCCTTAAACACAAAAAAAAAACATTCAAGGCTCAAAAAGAAGAGTTTTTTTCTAAATGATGACTCAACCTGTCTTCTGTGACTAATTAAGTACAAATTTCACAAACCAGAGCACACTTACACTTTTAAGTCTAGCCTGGAGAATGCCAATTTTTGGAAACCACTTTACTTATCAAAGAAGTAAAAGCCTCAGTAAAGAGTATATTTTGGAGTCATTATTATTTTAAGTCTTCTTCCACCACTACCCAAACTGGGTCATTAAAACTCAGATAAAAATTCTAGAAATGGTTGAAAATATCATTCAACCACATTGCTAGTGACATATAAACACAAGCTAATATCTACATCTGTAATGTTCAAGATCTTTTTCCTTTCCTTCTCCCCTCCCTTCCATCCTTCAATCCTTCCTTCAACTCCCCATGCTCCCACCACATACCTTTCTTACCTCAACTCTTAAACCCTCTCCTACCCATGAACATCACCAAAATAGAAATCTACATCGGTAAATGGTACATTACTAAATCCAGATCAAAACTATCACCCAAATTATCTACCTGCTAAAATGGGTGGAATCCAATGGTTGGGATGGGGGAGCAAGTGACATTCCACTTTCTGTTTCTGGAATATTGCTTCCCCTGGTGTTCTTCAGGTAGGAGTTACAGGGGAACGCCCAAGAATTTATGAGGCAGGAAGTTGTGTCCTTGCTGAAAACAGCATGAACATCTGTGGGCCATAAATCTTTGAGGAACAGTTAATATTTTGGATCCTCCAGTGGCAGGGATCAAGCAAGAATTACTTAAATTTATTCAATAAACTGTACCAACAACATGCTAGTCATTCTGTCAAATGCCAGGTAAACACAATGACAAAACAGATATAGAGGTCCTTTCCCCAAAGAAACTTATGGCCTAATCATGGCAAAAAAAAAAAAAAAAAATCATAGACACATCTATAATGTGGATCAGAATAAGCTAAATATTTTTTTCTTTATTTGCTCACATCCTAGATGCCCATAAAGAAATAAACACAATATGAAGTATCAAATTATGAGGTGAAAGCTAAGGGGATATGATTGATGTTTCCCATTCTTTTTGTCTGGATTCAGTTTTAGGCTTAAAGGCCTTTTAACAATGCATAACTTTTCATTGTTCTTCCCTAAAATTAGACCCTTGGTCTTTCAGAGACAAGGAAGATTAATGTAGGGGAGCTGGAGACCAGGTCATATTTATTGGTGACACTATCCAGTAAGTGGGCCTGGGACCTGTGGTCAAAGCTACCAGTCAGCTACCACCAGTTCCCACTCACATATTCCATCTTGCAAAATGGTATGTTCTTGTGTTCAGATGCCTATTTTTCTGTGAGCTTCTTTCCTCACCACATATGGAATTTGTCTGAAGAAGCTAGTATTTCTAGATTTCTTCTTTTTTTCCTCTTGAGTTTCAAAATTGTCAAATCTTAATAGGAAGAGTTTTCTAAGGTGGCCTTGAACCTAGAAAAACCTATGGATCTACTAAAGGACTCCCTGAGCTTCTCGCCTAGTAAATTTCCAAAAATTAGCTTTGGAGTTGATTTCCCTTTGGGACCAAGGGTAGCTATCATTTAAAGTGATACCATCAAGGTGAGTGACTTCATTCAGCATAGGAATCTATAATGAACATCACTCTCAAAACCCAGTAAAGATGTATTTCTCATGCATGTAAAGTCTTCAGCTATGAAGACTACACCACTTTTGTGGTTTTGCTCTCTCAGTCGGGGAACTTTGTTTTCCCTGCTCAGGAAGAGAGATCAGAGGCTCATGCAGGGATTTATACTTTCTTAGTCCAGAAGCGATCCCTACGACTTCCACCTAAATTCCAGTGGCTAAAACATGTTACATGGCTCCACCAAACCACAAATAAGCCAGAAGATTCAATGTACCACATGCTAGGACTGAAAATAACAATATGAGTCAAGGGCTTATAAAATGTATGAGAGCCGGAAAGATAAAATGAATGGCTACAATCTAAAGAGTCATTTCCTCTCCACTGCCCGCTTTGTGACATATTATCCAGACAGGTTCTAGGCTTTTAAAGTCAAGACATTCTCTACCTTTGCAAAAATGTACCTACTCATTCCAGTCCTCCCACTTCTACCCACAAACAACTGGTCTATGCTGGGAATGATATTAGATGAAGATGAACTGCGTCACAAAAAGCTCTCCATTGGCAGGAGGGGGGCATAAAGGCAGGGATATAAGAATCGAAGAGAATTAAAAGTGATGATGTAGGTTTGTATTTATTAACATAAAAAGGTGGTATTTGCTACATATTTATAAATAAAAAAGTGTGTATTGGTACATATGGTTTTCTATATATATGTATATATTCTTTGTGAATGTTAAAAAAAAGTAATCACTAGTTAGTAAGCATGGCATATAAAAATAAGCCATAACAACCATATTTTATTTTCTTTATGGTAAGGATATCAGCTAGCTATAATGGAATACGAATCAAAATCTTTGAGTTTGTAAAGCTGTGGGCAAGTCACTTGACCCGGGACTAAATATCCCAAACTATTTTCCCTACAAGCCACTAGTAGCTGTTTGGCTAGGAAGCGTCTACCGTAAAATATACTGCAGAGGCCGTTGGTTACACAAAGATCAACAGGATTCATTATTGCAGAACTGTTCAGAGTTCATGTGCATTGTCATTTTCTACGAGTGAGCTGTGGTATGCAGTTTTTCTCCACTTGATTGCACGAAGAGTGGTATTTTTTTTCCAGAGCATCTTACAGACTAGCTTCTGAAGAAATCTGGGAAATGCTATTCTGAAAATCACCTTCAGTTCCAGTATTTTATGACTATACATGGTTAATAATAAACTATTAAAGTCAATATAATCACCATTGCTACAATTAAATCCTGTAGTTTAGAAATTTGTATCAGATTTCCACCAAATGACACAAAAACAATTAAAGTCAAAATATATCATAGTTTTGAACTCTGGAACTCATATATTAAGTGATTCAAAACCCAGTTTCCAACTAAATTTTAAGGCAAATTGAGATTCAGTTAAGCTTATTTTTCTACTAGTTTTTGTTCCAGGAGCTATTTAAGTATCTCCTGATGGGCTATAATTCATTCCATTTAAATTGCATGTTAATTCACTTACGAAAAGAAGCAGGAGGACAATGGGTGGAGGGGAGAGAGATCAGCTCCTTTATAATTCAGTTAAGTAATCCTGCATCCTTAATTAGATGAGAGAAACCTTTTAACTTTATCCTACATTTGAAAGGAATCCTGAGATACGTTCCAGATACAGCACAAAAGAAATAAGGTTTAACAGACAGTATCATTCTGTAACTAAAACATCCTCTAATCACATTTAAACTACTAATATGCATTTTAAGTCTCATTAACAAAATACTTGAGAGTATTGATCAAGACCTTCTAAGGCCAATTAACATTTATGATTTATATATGTATAGTATATAAAGTCTGCAAATACCAATGTATTTAATAAAAAAAAAAAAAAAAAAAGGATTCTTCTTTCTTCCATATCCTACTCCCAGGGCCCTTCACTCTGACCAAGACTTTTCAGGGAAGTCTGCAGCTCCCCAGAGCCCTCAGTTTCCTCAGTGCTGTAAACTCTGAGAGAAAGAATCCGCTGTTGCCAAAACTCCCAACTCCCACATCTCCGTTCACCTAGCGTTTGAAAAATATACTCCTATGCCAGTCATTTTATAACCACCTAGGTCTAACTCTAACCCTCACAGTAATCTAACAAAGAAGACAGAGAAGGAGTTCTTACCCTCCACTTCTACACATGAGGACACAGCTAGGTAAGGGCAGATGCCCAGCAGAAAGAAGAATTAGGACTTTGTTTTCTGGCTGTCCCGTGGTCCTTTCTACTCTAACACATAGTTCCACAATAGGCTGTGGTCACAACTTGCAAATAGCAAGGGACATTCCTCTAGATTCTGATCCCACCATTTATTAGAGGATGGCTTTGGGCAACTTACTTAACCTCTCTACATCTCAATTTCCCTAACTAAAAAATGGGCATACTGTGATACAGAGAGATAAGATTAAATTGGCTAGCGTGTGTAAGAAACTAACCATGAATTTTGGTATATAATCCATACTAATTTATCAATTCATTAAAGTTTCTATTAATCACTCAATTTGTTTATTCACCTAAATTTATATGTATATTGAGCACCAACCCTGTGCCAGGCAAGAGAGTCACAGTCATGTCCCTCATGGACTCTGTAGCTATTTTATTATAATTATTGTAAATTACATGAGCACTTAACAGATGAAGAGACCAGAAAGCTGAAGAAGAAGAAATAAACTAGAAGCCAGAATAGTCTCCCGTGGTAGGGGGATGAATTATACCTATGTAGGCCAAAGTATTATAAAATAATAGTAATATGTCAGAAAAATTAAGCTTATTAACATTTTTCTAATAGTATTCATACCTGTTTTCCAAAATTTCCATATATCTCTTCAAACTGATTTCTTGGTAGCATAATTTCAATCACGCCACTCAAGTTTAAAGAACATGTTACTTAAACCACTACCTTAAGTTCTCAATTAGAGAAAAAATAAATTCAAGAAATGTCTAAAAGCTTGAGAAAATATCTTAAGGAAATCATAAGCAATATTTAGGTCTTGGGTGTACAGATATAATTTTTCTGAAGGAACCAACAAACTCATTTTAATTCAGCCTTTGTTTGTTTTCTGTCTTGAGGGGGTCTTACTATAAATCACAATTGAGACTGTCCCCTGAGCACTTTTCACCTTCTGCTCAGCAGTCATATTCTTCTCTTTGGTTTGGTAATGTTTGCAATACACTTGAGGGGTGGTTTTTAAGGATAGCAAAAGAGATGGAGATAGGTACGAGCAATACAAGGAGGACTGACATTACCAGAGATGATACAAAGAAGCAGAATCCTTGTAAGATCTGAGAATCTCTTTAAACTTTTATGTGGCTGCTGAAGAATGGAGTCAGATGACTTTCAATTGTAATAATACATAAACATGATTATTTTCATTATATCATACATACACATTGGCATTTTGCCTGAGATTTTTCTGATTCATTAACTTGAATTATGGGCTGCTACTGAATACCCCTTGGACATAAACATTCCTGTCACAAGATAATGTATATCTTAATCTTCATATACCTCTTAGTAGCTTCCAGTGATCATTATAATTAGAGATAATAATACCCCCTCACCCATTTAATAAAATGTGCAAAATAAAAGTCATTCTGAGCAGAATCTCCCTTCATCTGTGCTCCATCCCTAAAATGTAGCACATCTCAGAATATACACTGGAAAGTTTGAAAATACAACTCAATTCCACATTTACTGTGAACAAACCCTATTCAAGGTACTGTACTAAATCATGTGACTCCAAGAATGATTAAGACATGGCCCGTGCCCTAGAAGATTTATAATCTAGCAGGAGAGATGGACACTGTAGTAGACCATTGCAAGAATATGTGGTAGATACTAAGGCAGCCTAGGAACTTCGAGCACACGGATGATGCGTTTAGACCATTTTCACTGGTTGAATGAATGAAAGTATAGAGGTGTGAGAAAAAACTTTCAGGAAAATAAGTTGTTTGAGCTGATTCTTAAAAATAAACAAAAGATTTCAAAATAAAAGAGGTTGGGGAAAATATTCTAGGTAGAGGGGATTGCATGATCACGGGCACTAAAGTATGAAATCAAAAAGAAACTACAAGTATTTTAGAATGTCTAGAGCATAAAATATTAGGTAGAAAGTGACAAAAGATGAAGCTAAACATGTAGAGGAAGGCCAGAATTTACAAAGTATTTTTGATATGAAAATGTGTTTTTTAAATCTGAAAAACATATATAGTAATTTAGAAAGCTTATTTAAAA
>NW_011888903.1:5257049-5261720 GCF_000151845.1 Pteropus vampyrus | reverse complement strand
TCATACCTGTTTTCCAAAATTTCCATATATCTCTTCAAACTGATTTCTTGGTAGCATAATTTCAATCACGCCACTCAAGTTTAAAGAACATGTTACTTAAACCACTACCTTAAGTTCTCAATTAGAGAAAAAATAAATTCAAGAAATGTCTAAAAGCTTGAGAAAATATCTTAAGGAAATCATAAGCAATATTTAGGTCTTGGGTGTACAGATATAATTTTTCTGAAGGAACCAACAAACTCATTTTAATTCAGCCTTTGTTTGTTTTCTGTCTTGAGGGGGTCTTACTATAAATCACAATTGAGACTGTCCCCTGAGCACTTTTCACCTTCTGCTCAGCAGTCATATTCTTCTCTTTGGTTTGGTAATGTTTGCAATACACTTGAGGGGTGGTTTTTAAGGATAGCAAAAGAGATGGAGATAGGTACGAGCAATACAAGGAGGACTGACATTACCAGAGATGATACAAAGAAGCAGAATCCTTGTAAGATCTGAGAATCTCTTTAAACTTTTATGTGGCTGCTGAAGAATGGAGTCAGATGACTTTCAATTGTAATAATACATAAACATGATTATTTTCATTATATCATACATACACATTGGCATTTTGCCTGAGATTTTTCTGATTCATTAACTTGAATTATGGGCTGCTACTGAATACCCCTTGGACATAAACATTCCTGTCACAAGATAATGTATATCTTAATCTTCATATACCTCTTAGTAGCTTCCAGTGATCATTATAATTAGAGATAATAATACCCCCTCACCCATTTAATAAAATGTGCAAAATAAAAGTCATTCTGAGCAGAATCTCCCTTCATCTGTGCTCCATCCCTAAAATGTAGCACATCTCAGAATATACACTGGAAAGTTTGAAAATACAACTCAATTCCACATTTACTGTGAACAAACCCTATTCAAGGTACTGTACTAAATCATGTGACTCCAAGAATGATTAAGACATGGCCCGTGCCCTAGAAGATTTATAATCTAGCAGGAGAGATGGACACTGTAGTAGACCATTGCAAGAATATGTGGTAGATACTAAGGCAGCCTAGGAACTTCGAGCACACGGATGATGCGTTTAGACCATTTTCACTGGTTGAATGAATGAAAGTATAGAGGTGTGAGAAAAAACTTTCAGGAAAATAAGTTGTTTGAGCTGATTCTTAAAAATAAACAAAAGATTTCAAAATAAAAGAGGTTGGGGAAAATATTCTAGGTAGAGGGGATTGCATGATCACGGGCACTAAAGTATGAAATCAAAAAGAAACTACAAGTATTTTAGAATGTCTAGAGCATAAAATATTAGGTAGAAAGTGACAAAAGATGAAGCTAAACATGTAGAGGAAGGCCAGAATTTACAAAGTATTTTTGATATGAAAATGTGTTTTTTAAATCTGAAAAACATATATAGTAATTTAGAAAGCTTATTTAAAATGATGATATTTCTTGCCTTTTCGTTCATATCTCTAATTTATAAAGATTTCCACTGAAATACTCTATGGAACCATTCCTGCTCTCTATTCTTTTGTGTCTATCTTAATATAAGTTAAAATGCTTATTTTTTTATGTAAATTGTTGGTATAAAATAGGACTACTTTTGATTTAGAACCAAAACCAAAAAATTTCTCTTAATTTCATCCTAAATATACATGTTTAGACTTATGTACACATGCACATTTCTACATGAGCATAAAACATTACTTTCCTGATTTATTTTAGCCTTTTCCTCTCTTTTTCTTCTCTCTCTCACTTCTCCTTTCATAGTTCAAAATTGTTAAAGGATGGTGATGAAGCAGAAGCTTAGAAGAGGTAGGGAAGAGATTATCATAGAGAAATACAAGGAGTTGACAGAAAGTTGGACAAAAAAGACAAGAGATGAAAAAAGTTGTTATCTATTAGCACTGGATTCCTTTATTATGCACTTGACGTGTATTCCTAAGTAACTATAATCCTATCAGAATTACTTCACCGCAAACCACTACATATCAGAAAGCACGTTAGCAGAGTAAGTAGTTGCTCAGTGTTGCTTCCAATATTATGATTCTGAAACAAATGAAAGTAAAAATTGGGTTTTCATTCTTATATTTGACCTCACTATCCTAAATGTGATCTGTAATTGATATACTGTCAATGGGTACCAACATGCCTGGATTAATAATTCACAGAATCAGAGGATTTCTACTCTGGGAAGGATCTAACCCAGTGCTCCCACTGCAGCAACTACATAAAGAGTAGATACAACTTAACAGCAAAACAAACAAACAAACAAACAAACAATCCAATTTACTAATGGGCAGAGAACCTAAACAGACATTTCTCCAAAGAAGACATATGAAAAGATGCTCAACACCACTAACGATCAGGGAAATGCAAATCAAAACCACAATGAGGTATCATCTCACATCAGTTAGAATGCCTTTTATCAAAAGACAAGAAATTACAAGTGTTGGTGAGGATGTGGAGAAAAGGAAACCTTTGTTTGTGCACTGTTAATGAGATTGTAAATTGGTGCAGCCACTATGGAAAACATTATGAAAAAGAGTGTATATTGCATGATTCCATTTACATGTAGTCAATAAACGAGGGAAACGAACCTACGATTATGTAGGTCAGAATGGTAGTTAACCTGGGGAAGGTATTAACTGACAGGGGCATAAGGAAATGTGCTGGGTGCTGGAAATAGCCTATCTCAATCTGGTGGCACTCACTTTGCTATATACATATAGAAAAATTCACTTATGTGAAACCTCAATAAAAATACAAAAACAAACAAAAAAAACATAGAATCATTTAATTTTAGTACTAGAAAGAAGCTTAGTAATCACCTTGGCCAACTTTTTTTACACATGAGGAAAACAAGGCTCATAAAAATTAAGAAGCTTGTAGGTAATTTATTTGTCCAACAAGTAATGATTAGACACTTGCGCTTTGCTGAGAACATATTAGGATACAGGTTAAATAAGACAGACACATTATCTGCCTTCATAAGCCTATGGTTTAGCTGTAGAAACAGAAGTTAAACAAATTACCTAAAAATTAAATATATAACTCCATTTTGTGTCAAATGTTGTGAAGGACCGTTACAAGGTGTTTTTAGTGATTACACGTGGAGCTAGAGTTTAGTTCACCTGGCCTGACAAGAGTAGTGCTCTCTTGACTCCAAAACACTGCATTTTTTCATGAACTTTGAACTTTTTAAAAACTAGAAGCAAATTATAGCCCTGCATGAGTTTCTCCCCCAGTTTTCAAAAAGCAATCTTTCATTGTAAAACATAAGCAAAAGTATAAATAAATTTAAAATGATGACTCTCTCCCAAGACTTGCCAAAAAAAGCCTCAAATTCAGCAGGGAAGGCATTGCTAAAATTATCAGACTTGAAATTTGTTTTCTGTTCGTTAAATCTAGGTTCTTTAGATTCATGGGTTATATGGCCTGGCAGTAGCCTCTCAACTGCTTTCTGTTAACAGAGCAGCCTCTGATGACTGTTTATTTGATATTTATGTGAGCCCAGTGGTTACGAATTAGTCAACTTAGAAAACAGAACTGAAATAAATCAGTCTCAAGACAACCAACACATCCATCGTAAAATTAAAACACATAACGCATTGGATTTTTTTAACCAACTCACAGTCTATTACTTTGGGGATTTGTTTTGAAAGATGCCAGCTATCGCTCAATATCTGGCTGGGGCAGATTGCCTCTGCAGAAAGGCTGGTCCAATTTTCCTGCAACAAAACACAAGTCGTTAGTAACGTCAGTTTTCTTTGATAAGAAAAAATATAATACTACTGTCTTTAGTTTGGTTCCCTGAGAGGTAGGCCCTGACACAAAGATCTGAGTGAAAGTTCATTTGGGAGCTGACCTTAGGATGCACCAGTGTGAAGATGGTAAAGTGAGAGAGAGAGAAGGAAAGGGCTGTGCACACCTGGGTGGGACTCAGCAGGCTGGCTACCGCTGGGAGACTGTGCATCAAGAATTGGCCCCACTGAGAGGTGAGGAGGGCAGGGTACTTATGCATCACCTCCCATTCATCATCTTTAAAGGGCTGCTCCTTGGGCCTCAGCTCGCTGGTGCTTCCAGCCTGTGTGCTAAGCACACAGCTGTAGGTAGGAAAAGGCCACAGGCAAAAACTGATAGCTATTTGCACTAAGAAGCCATCTGTCCTCAGGGAAATGACAAATGCTGAGGTCATGCAGATGGCCACCAAGAGTGGCTACACGTATAACTCAGTTAGTGGAGCATTAGTGCAAGGGCGTGCAAGAGAATCAATTCTTAGACACCAGAGAATGAAAGATAACCGTTATCAGGCTCCCTCCCACACCTGTAGCTAACTTTGGAGGGTAAGTGACTTAGCACTTCTCCCATGATGTAACCATGTGCCCGGTACGCATGCACAGGCTCCCATTATCTGGCAGTGTGCCACTATTGTTTACCTCGGTATAAAAAGCGCCACTGCCTTGCCAGGATGCGGTGCTGTGCCCTTGCTGGATACCACTGGATACCCTGGTGAGGTGGGCTGTGCCTTAGCTGGAATAAAGAGCTATGTCATAGCTGCCTACAGCTCCCCACATTTTTTTCCAGCTGCCAGAGTTTCAGACCCCTTACCTCAGAACCACAAATCTGCAGCAACACACCAATGATAGGCATGTGGGGAAAGCACTG
>NW_011888903.1:5254769-5255838 GCF_000151845.1 Pteropus vampyrus | reverse complement strand
GTGAGGTGGGCTGTGCCTTAGCTGGAATAAAGAGCTATGTCATAGCTGCCTACAGCTCCCCACATTTTTTTCCAGCTGCCAGAGTTTCAGACCCCTTACCTCAGAACCACAAATCTGCAGCAACACACCAATGATAGGCATGTGGGGAAAGCACTGGTTAATTGGTTAAGTAGAAATCAACTAGGACAGAATCTACTGTACAATGGTAACTTGCTTTAAAAATTGAAAAGCAGTATAGCTATAAAACTATTCTTTTCTTCATTTATTACTTAGACTGTGGACCATTTGTATCCTAAGTCTAATGATCAAAGAAATTACTTTTCTCAAATGGAAGATCACCCAGGGTCTTCACATGTTTCAAGAGTCTTCCAGGTCAGCTTCAGTGGAATAAATGAATGGTGGTCATGTATGATATCAAGGAATTTATATACATTATTTATATATAAACACATATATAGGTCCCAGGTCTGGCAGGTTCCAGGTCTGGCTGTGATCCAGGCTTGCAGCTAGGAATAGGAGGCCCCCGGTTTTAGAATGTTACATTAGCATATTGGGGTGCCTGCACCTAACATATATAAACATGATTCAGCTTATTGTACCACGCATGTGTGGCCGAATGCCACTATTGTTCTCTGACATATATAAAGCCCATGTGGTCCCCTAGCACAGAAACACATGCTCCCCTCAATAAAGTTGGTGCCTGCTGTTTCATTCTCATGCCCAGTACGCATGCGCAGTGCATTCTTCCAACTAGGCATCTCACCACCGAAACCTTCCTTTCTCCATCAGCTTGGCGCTGACACATGGTGTATCATGAGGTGAGTACAGCCCCCAGTCCTTCGGACAGTCCCCAGGTGGAGGATACCCGGGTGGAGGACATGCGGCCCCCGCCTCCCAGTGATATCCCAAGGCCACGTATCTTGCTACGTGGATGTCCCCAGAGGATTGGAATGGAGTGAAGCCATGTCAGAGGACATCCAGAAAGCCCTGGAGATGTTGGAGCTGAATGTCCCAACTGCTCACTGGGAGGCAGCGGGTCAGGTGGCCCGGATGTTCCTGGCGGTGCTGC
>NW_011888903.1:5254291-5254719 GCF_000151845.1 Pteropus vampyrus | reverse complement strand
CATCCAGAAAGCCCTGGAGATGTTGGAGCTGAATGTCCCAACTGCTCACTGGGAGGCAGCGGGTCAGGTGGCCCGGATGTTCCTGGCGGTGCTGCAGCAGGCCAGCCTGGAGGTTCAGGACCAGGCTCAGCAAGTGCAGCAGCTACAATGCCAGGGAGAAGGATTGAAAAGGCAGCTGGCGGCAGCAGAACACATGCTGCGGGGCCCTGATGAGTCACTGCCATCATCCCGGTCTGGGAGCCCACCAGCGATACTGCTACAGGCACAGCTGGTGATATGGCAGCAGGTCGAAGTGGAACAGTCATTGGGCCCAGGGTTGAGGCAAGCTGGCGGCACCCTCCAAACTAAAAAGCACACCACCTTAATCCAGTACACCCCCATCAAACTCCAGGACCTGACGAAACAGGTACGACAGAGAACCTGGGAGA
>NW_011888903.1:5237942-5254241 GCF_000151845.1 Pteropus vampyrus | reverse complement strand
GGTTCCAGGGTGTCTGCTGTGGCTGCGGGATGATGAGGCCGAAGGCACTGAATTATCTCCAGAAGAGATGGCTCAGCTGGCCTCTGTTACGATAATACCGACTCTCCGGCAGTGCCTCCAGAATGTGGCACATACAGTACAGGAAACAGGCAATCACTCCCTCATTAACTGGCTTATGTCTGCTGCACGGACAATGTGGGCCGACCCAGGGGAGCTGCCAGAGACAGTAAGCAGATGGACCACATACTTAGATCTGGTCCAGATAATTCGGGGAACGGGCATGCAACAGATGATGTTTTGCACCCAGTATACTAGCCCCGATGAAGAAGTATTTACAACCCATGTGAAGGACTTGATTTTGACTTCTGGCCCAGCCAGTACTTTTGGCACCATGGTGGCACAGCTGGCCCCTTCCGTGGATAGGTGGATCTATGAGTTGACATCCGCTATGGCTAGCTTGGGGGATATGGAAGTGAAACGCAAGGAGTGTTTCACCCGAGTATGCGCCGTACCACCTTACGCAGTCCCAGACCAGCCAGTGCACGGATGGAGGCATGGATGAAAGGGGGAGTGGAGCAGCCTCCAGCCCATTGGGCTGCGAGCCACAGGCAGATGCAGTTTGATCTCCTCCAGGGAGGGGTCGCTGCAGAAACAGTTGAGCAGCAACCTAATGAAGTGCTGCTGGTGCTGTGAAATCAGTTGCGCCCTGACCAGCTATTCACTCTGATTCCTAGGAAAGCCTCCACCCATGAGATATGGCTGGCCGATTATCTCCCTGATTAGGGATTTGGCCGGGGCACCTGGTTGGGAGGGAGCCAGCTGACCCTGAGGCCATGGGAGTTGAATACGGTTATGCCGCCCCTGCATGCCACCATGCCGAACGTCACAGACATCATGGACCGGTTATCACATTAACTTGGACAATACCATTATGTGGTAGACTTGGCAAATGCCTTTTTCTCTATTGCCGTAGCCCCAGAAAGTAAAAGAAAGTTTGCCTTCACCTGGGAAGGGCGACAGTAAACATTCCTTGTCTTTCCCCAAGGCTCTTTGCACAGACTTACCCTGTGCCACTGACTCGTGGCTCAAGATTTAGCCACGTGGAAACGACCACCCACAGTGCTCTTGTGTCATTACATTGATGATATAATGCTAACCTCTGATTCTCTTACAGAACTAGAAGCAGCGGCAACCAGCCTGCGAGAACCTCTCACCGACTGGGTGGGCAGTCAATGAGGACAAGGTCCAGGGACCTGGGTTCTCTGTCAAATTCTTGGGAGTTGTCTGGTTGGGTAAGACAAAAGTAATGCCAGAGGCAGTGATTGATAAAATATAGGTATAGTCTCAACTTGAGACTGTGAAGCAGCTCCAAACCTATTTGGGAGTGCTGGAATTTTGGAGAGTATTCATCACCCTTTTGGCTTCCTTGATGTGACTCCCATGCTGTCTAGTGCGACAGAGTGCCCAGTGGGATTGGATCCCTGAGATAGAGGAGACCTTTAAGGCTACAAAGCAAACTGTAGCACAAGCCCAAACTCTACATGTAGTAAATCCAGCCCGCCTATTCCTGCTTATGGTGCAGATGGATGATGTAGGGTTTGGATGGGGCTTGTGGCAGAAGCACGGTTCCTGGAAGGTGACAATAGGCCTCTGGTCCCAATTGTGGAAAAGCACAAGAGTGCAGTATTCTCTGATAGAGAAGCAACTTGCTATCATATATGCAGCCCTTCTGGCCAGTGAGGCCATCACTGGCCTTAATCTCGTAACGGTGCAGTTCACATACCCCGTGAAGGGACGGCTGCGGTATTGGGTGAAGACTTTCTGTACGGAAATTGCACAGACCTCTACACTGACCAAGTAGGGAGCGTACCTAGAGCAGTGGGCGCAGTTCTCTGTGAGATCCCTGTCATGTCTACTGCACTCCTCGTTTGGATCAGTACAGTTTCAGGCAGAGCTCCTGAAAGAGCCTGCTGAGATGGGAGACATACTGAGTCCTTATGTAGAGGGTCAGGCTCCCGTCCCTGAGGATGCCTGGAACACAGACAGCTTGTACCATGGAACAGGTAGCAAAATGATGGGGGCTACCGTTGATGCCGTCACAAGTTGCCGGGTCACAATGCCCCTGGTGTGCTGAGCAGCACCCAGAGAGATAGCAGGTAAAAAGTAACTCAGGGTAGATGCCCCACAGGGCTAAGCCACTCCAGGAATGGCAAGTGGATTGTGGCTCCAAGGTAGTGCCCTCTGGGCCAGATCCTGTGCCACAATGTGCAGGGGTGGAGTGTGGGAGCCAGGCCTGGCTGATCCTAGGTCTGGCTGTGATCTAAGCTCGGGGCTAGGAATAGGACCCCAGATTTAGAATGTTACATTCGTGTAGTAGAGCACCTGTGTCTAAAATATGTAAACATTACTTCAGCTTATTGTATCACGCATGTGTGGCTGAAGGCCATATTGTACTCTGGTATGTGTAGAGCCATGCAGTCCCCTGGAGAGCAGAAGGGGAGCACAAGAAGTGTGCACAATACTGCACTCCCTTAACAGAAGTGCGCTCCCCACAATAAAGTTGGTGCCTGCCGTTTCATTCTCATGCCGGCCCCTCATGCATTCTTCCGACTGCGTGTCTCACCACCGAAACCTTCTCTTCTCAATTAGCTCGGTGCTGACAATATATATGTCACTTTATTTTTAATTACATGAAAGAAAAAACTAAATGGAAACTAAAGGAATTGCTAAACTTTAAATAAATATTATCATAAGATATATTCTTATATACTCACTTAAGTTTAAGAAAAGGAATGATAAAATCGATTAAGAGGTTAGTATCCTTGAAGTTTTTTAACTAGGTCATTCAATTTAAAATCATATAATTTCTCTTTTCTCTAATAGACAAAGTCATGAGCATGATGCCATTTCCCTTGCCCCACCTCCTGATTTTTGTTAGTTACATTTTTATATTCTCAAGATATAACAATTTATATTCTTTACTTTAGCCTAATTTTCACAATTATGTAATATTCACTTTATATTTAAGTGAAGGCACTGCTCTTCGCCAGTCCTTTTGCTGCAGCTCCCCCAGTCCTAGATCCTTTATTTTGATTTATCTTTAAGTGGGCTGAAGTTCACTGTCAATTTTTTCAAGAAGAGCCCTTGAGTACTGGTAACCCTTGGTAATTTCTATTATGCTTGCCTTTATGCTTGAGTGACATCTTTGCTAGTAAATGACTCACTCTCAGCCTAGAAGTTTCAAAAATTTTTCTTTTATTCTGGAAGTATTGCTGTTGGGCATCTTGTATCCATTTCCCTAGAATTTAATGAGGGGATTTTTAAATAGATGCTTTCTTTCTTTCTTTCTTTTTCTTTCTTTCTTTCTTTCTTTCTTTCTTTCTTTCTTTCTTTCTTTCTTTCTTTCTTTCTTTCTTTCTTTCTTTCTTTTTTTCCCATTTCTGCTAGATGAAGCTGTCACTTCTGTCTGAGAGAAGTTCCTTTCCTATTTCACCTATTTCTTTCCAAAAGACATTACACTGCAGCCAGAAGACAATGAAAAAGTCACTCAGTCATCTTTCCCCAGACCTGGATCAGACCTGGGTCAGGATTCTGTGGGCTGACCAGCATGGCTTCTGAGGAGCAGAGGAAAGAGAAGCTGAACATGTCATGCTGTTGTTAATCTTCCATTTTGTTCCCTCTGGAGTTTCCTGGGTTTTTTTCCTTAGCACTCACTTTTTGAGGGAAATTGATTGAACTTTTTCTATTGATGATTATTTTTGTTGGCCGTTTACTATTTTTGATTTATTACTCAGAAAGGTATTCTGTAAGGCAGTTTTAGTCTTCCATCTTAATATAAATATTCCTAGAATTTATATTCTTAAACTCCTTAGCTAATTTATATACTCATGAAGTTCAAGATCAGTTATTCATGGATTCTTTTGCCCAATAATACTCGCTTTTTACCATCTAGGATATATTTATCCTCTCTTCAACACAGTATGACTTCATCTGCAAAAGAATAAGATCTTCCTGCCAGCAGTGTTGAGACGAATAAGATAATGTATAGTAATATATTTCAGAAAGCTTTCTTACCCTCTAGAGAGATATTATTTTAGTTTCTAATCTCTCCTTATAAGAACTGAATGATTTGCTCAAATGTTTAGTCTTTACACCTACTTGGGTAGTAAAATGGTTAAATTAGTTACCAGATTTTTCGGAGACTTCATTCTCTACTGTATTTTACTACAACAGTTGTTACAGTGGATAAATTTTAAATTCCCCCTTTTGCATTATTTTATAGAGTCCTTAAAAATCTTAAAAATATCCTGAATGGCATAAATTCAATAATTTTTAAATGATTGATCTGTTTATTTGTAACCTGAAATCCCACCATAAGGGAAGACTAAGTGGCTAAAAAAGAGGAAAAAAAGGAAAAAAAAATAAAGGAAGCAGTAAGTTGTTTTGTGTCTATTTACAATACTCTTCACACTGGATAGATGATTACAGAAAAGCAAAGTAACATAAAAATATTTTTCATTAGTTGAACCCCAGAAACAAGCAAAGTGAAAGATGAACAACTAAACACAGTCTTGGAAGGCCCATGTATGCTTTACCATGTGGTAAATCAGGAAGATAAAGGACATCAAATAAGTGTGCCCACTAATTCCTAAAACCAAAAGCTGTGTGCTGGTTTACGATAATAGCCAGTGGAAGCCCTTAACCCTATGTCAAATGATGTTCTGTCAGCCCTTTTAGAATCCAGTAACTTCATACTGAGATACAAGTAAAAGTCTAACAGAAGCACTCATTTTAAAATAGCTGAGCTTCCTTAGGATTCTGCCAATATGGCACCTACCTATTAAGTGCAGGAGTTGCTTAACTTTCTTTTCTCCTTCCAAGAACTTCTCCATCTTTCTGTTCCTCACTGTACACTTTCCATCTCAGAAAGATCACAAAAGACACTCAGCTTTCCAGATCCACTTATCTTTACTTCCTGAGATCTAAAGGCCACTTCTTAGCACATGTCATTTTCTGTTCAAGCCTCAGGAACCATCATCCATGACTTTCTTCACAGTCACAGTAGAGGCCCATTAAAGGAGCACTTTCCTGGGTCAGGATCTAGAGGTTTGGAAAACAGCCTCGGGATGCTTCCTGGTGCCATACGAATGTAGGTTCACGTATAAAATGAACCATAACAATAGGACATAGAAAACTTTGCTTAAAATGACAACATACTTCAAAGTTGGATATATTTTATTTACAAGTAACATTTAGATACTGAAGTTCATCAGATGTTTTCAAAGATCCCCAATGTATCAGCACAGTACACAGAGGAAAGATGATATGTTAGTGTGTTTCTACATATGTCAGCAAGATCCGATGCAGGTTATATCCAGACTTCTCAGTATACATAGTGCCAGATTACTTGCAAACTACGAGCATTGGAATTTTTGTGTGTGTGTAGATTCTCCTGAATAATTTCCCTTTATACCTTCATTCACACTATCTATACTATGCAGTTATATCACATCAGCGATATGCCTTCAGATCAACTTAAATTCATTCTTCAGTTGTCATGAGTTCTGTTTAAAAAATTATGAATAAACCATATTTAAATTTTAAACCCTCTGCTCTCTCCTACTGCCATTCTCCCTGTGAATTTATTCCAACTGTGCATCGTGTGAGATAGTCTAGCTGAGATGATAAGAGATTATTTTCATTCATCTACTGTTATCAATAGTGTCCATTCTGGAAAGTGTAACATATTGGAATTTTACAAATATACCTTAATATCAGTCATACTTTAGATGTAAATACTTGGCTTTTTAAAAAACTATCCAATGTAGACATTGATGCTCTCAAGCCAAAAGGTTTTTAACAAAGATTAAATTCTTCTTCTGTCCCCAGTAGCACCAACTCAATAACTGTTGTGAAGCCCAGGAAATGGGACTCTAAAGACTCCGGAAAGATGTGCGTTATCTATGTGGGAATGAAGCAGAAGTCGTATATTGTTGCAATATAGATGGCTTTATTCATACACACACATATATCTCCATAACTACATTCACAACACTGTCGCTTTAATATTCCCACTGTATTTTCATGCTTCAGAGAGTTTTAAAAAAACAGTTTTCCCATTTTAAGTGTTATTCATTTCTGATATGTATGATTTTCATAATCTCAAAAAAATAATTTTAATCTGTCAGTGGGAAAAAGGAAAGTTCTTAGTAGCGAGGTACTAGTGCAAATACATAGCCTAATGGCAACACAGCATTTATAAGGCCCCAGAGCTCCATTCAAGGACACCGCACCCTAGAATCAGACCCTAGTTTAGCTCCAGGGTGGAATCTACAATTGTAGCTGCTCTTCGTGAGGCTGCTAAAGAAGTGAGTTATGGACAACTCATGCATATAGATATACTTGTCTTAATTTTGAGATGAAAAAAGAAATCCACAATATTTCCAAAGGATTTCTGCACAGAAAGTAAACACCAACTATCAAACAACTGAGACTAAAAGACAGTTCTTGAGATGCTAAACTCCTCCTTTTTAAAAAAGTAATATAAATATATGCCTTGGTAAGATCCTCAGGGACTTGGTCTTAGAATTCGCCTTTGCTTAATTTGATCTTGGACCTGAACTCACTTTAGAAAAGCCTTCAGTTCCATATTTGAAGGTGGCTGAAACTCCATTCCTTCCTTTTCCAGCAAGTCTTTTAAATATATAATGAACACAGTACTGCACTCAGTATTTCAGCAAAAAGGACTGCTGGTTAAATTCACAAAAAGAATGCTTAAAAGGCAGAAGTAAACAAGACAGAATTATTTTTTCTTAAAAAGAACTTTAAAAATAAATTGTGCTACAAACTACTTTTGCAATTACAGTGTTGTGTTTGGCCCCACTGTTTCAGAGGCACTGCATTAATATAAACAGAATCGTCTAACGCACTTTTTCAAAACAGTGCTTCTCAGCCAAGGGCTAGTGTGAAATCATTCTACTGCTAGGTGTCAATGACACTTTGGTTTGCTTCACTGGCAACGTTTTGGCGATGCATCCTATACTAAGAGGAAGGCTGGAAGCCAAGCATATGATGGCAGCCAAATCCACTGTGTTACTTCTTTTCATGCTTCTTGGTTAATTCCCCCACACCCAACTGGAAGCTGCCCCGGCTGTCATGGGCTCTCTCTTCCCTCCGCCGACTCTCCTGGGAGACTTGCCGCACAGCCTGCAGGATGGCATTTTGCACAATCTGTCTGCTGGCATTCTGCAGCTTCACTTCTTCCGGCTCATTTCCAGGCTTCTCACCTAGCCGAAAATATGCAAGGGAGGTGAAAAGAACAAAATTAATTTTGGGAACTGTGGCAGGAAAGGGCAGGTAAGGAAGGTGAAAGGGAAGGTGAAACTATAAGAACGTGCTAGAGTAGCTCAGTTTACTGTGAGGAGCCCTCTGCAGCACATACTGCTCTTGTCTCCCCTTCTTCCTTTCCAATAGAATCTCTATTCGTTTGCCCCAGTAATGTGCCCAACTTATATTCTCACCATCCCAGAATCCTCTGCTGTTAGCCGGGGTCATGAGATATAGTCCTGGCCAATGAGCACGTCCGGGAAAGTTTTTAGAAAGCTACAGACTCGTGCCCCCTTTGGCCTTCAGTACTTTTCCCTTCTCCCTACATATGATGCAGACATAATGCTTTTAGGTGCTGCAGGCACCTGATAATAAGCATGGAGAAGAACAGCAACATCCTGGATATAGTTGGGGAGAAAAAAAGGGTCCAATTTTGAAGGCATTATTGAGCATCTGCACCAGCCTTGGACAGTGAACTTCTGGATTTCTTTACATGTGAGATAAATAAACTCATTTTTGTCTAATCCACCATTAGTCAGGTTTTATGTTGCTTGCAGCCAAATGTATGCCTAATAGATGGATATAAAGTCACTGGGGCTCAAGAAGACTAGATTATTACTGAATCCATATTAAACTCAATGCTGCTCCTATAATAGTATCCCAAGGAACAAAGCCATTCATTTGTCAAAATCTGTCTTCCATGATCTAGAGCAAGGATTGGCAAACTTTTTCTATAGAAGGTCAGATAGTAAATATTTTAGGCTGTGGGTCATCTCATCTCCGTAACAACCACTCAGCTCTGCTGTTATATCATGAAATCAGTACACAATACATCAATGAATGTATATGGCTTGGTTTCAGTAACTCTTTATTTACAAAACAAAAAACAAAAAAACAAAAACAAAAACAAACATAAAAACAAACAAACAAAAAAAACGCAGAAACGAAAACAGGCCGAAGGCCAGATTTGGCCCATGAGCCAGAGTTTGTCAGTATCCCTGATCTAGAATGGTGGTAATTTTCTAATTAGATGGCAAGGCAATCTACCCAACATCGATTCTTCCCTTTCTTCTTTAGTTAAAAACAAGACAAACTTTGATTTTATTTGGTCTGCTATGTAACTAGGTATTGTTAAGTTCTAACCAATGGGGTAGAAGTTTGTTTAGTGAAAATTTTAGAAAAGAGCATAGGCAGATAAAGGCCATTTACCTTCTCTGAATTCTATTGCCTAAAGCTCTGATACAACAGCTGTCATTACAGGGACTCCTGCTAACCATGAAGACACCTTTAAAGTGGAAACCATTTAGAAGGAAAAATTAGAAGGAGCTAGACATCACAATGACCAAGTGGCTACCATATCGGTCCTTGGCTGACCACCTCCAGGCCTCTTTCATGTTAGAAAAAATATATATATCTTATTTAAGGCAGTGGTATTTTGGATTTTCTTTTACTATGCAACCAATGTATTACTAACTCATGCACAACAGAATGATCATGAAGCTAACATTTGTCTAAAGTGCGACTGCAAAAATTTTAAATTCCACCTGCTTATATTTATACTGACAGATAGAACGGGCATCATTCCTTGTTCAAAATCATCTTTTCAGATATTTCCTCTAGGTAAATACACTGCTACTATGAAAATATGTTTTAAATTAGGGGAAGGGTGTTTTCACTAGGACTGATACATTTACAGCAGAATTTATATACCCATGAGAACAACATCACATAAGAGAATACTGAGTCATTCTGGAAGATCAGACAGCCTTTATCCCTTTAGACATATAATTGCCATTTATTTAGCATTTGTGTCACTAGTATATCTCCTGAGGGATTTACAATCTAACAAACAAGCCAAGATGAATCTATATTCAAAACTAAGAACAATACTCTCTGCCTTCCCCACCCTCCCAAAAAGGCAGGACGAAATGATAAATGTATACCAAACCCAGCAAAGAAAGAGTCTAAAGCTATGGTGTGTAACAGACTAAAACTTTAAAGTGACAGAGAAGAATACTTTGAATATTATATATAGAAAAAGAGCGAACAGTAATATTAAGAGACCTGAGGGCATAGCAATTAAGAATGTGTGTTTTTAAATACCTCAGAGCTGAGTTCAAGTTCTACCACTTACAGCTGTGAGATCTTGGGCAAGTCACCTCACCTCTCTAAGCCTGCTTGCACAAGTAGCACCTATTTTAGGATCATTGCTAGAGAACAAAATGGCATAACAACTGTTCAGTACTTAATGTCCACTATCGTGTTGGTTGGGGTATATAGATTAGGCTGTTATAACAGAGAAACTCAAAACTTGAGCAGCTCTCTCAAGGGAGAGATATTTATCGCTCTCTCACACAACAGCTCAGAGGCACTCCAGAGTGTAGGTGACTGTGCCCCACCAGGTTATCTAAGGACTCTACTTCCTTCCACCTTACTGTTCTACCATTTTGCCTTCAACTGCATGAGCGGAGCTGGTTAGCTGATATCTCATCTGGGGTTGGAATGCAGATAAAGAGAAAATAGAGGTCAAGCAATTCACTTTTAAGAATTGTCGTAGAAGTTGCAAACATCACTTTGCTCACATTCTTTTGAGGGAAACTGAGTCACATGTCTGTACCTAGCCACATGAGAAGCTAGGAAATATAGTCTTGAGCCGGGCAGCCATATGCCCTACTAAAACTTAAGGAGGTTTTGATGCTAAAAGGAAGTAATTAAGAATTTTTTAAAATTACTTCCATATAAGGACTAAGGTTCAATTGAAAAAGGAGAGTATGCACTTGGCAGCAGTTCAAATCTGATCCTCAGGGAGCTCTACATGCTGCTGGACAACACAAGTGTGTGGACAAACCAAAAAAAGTTCAAAGCATCCATGTTTGCTCCTGGAAAGAGTATTTTAGCCAAACCAGATATGTGTTAACTTTAAAATGTCCCTGCAGTACAACTATTTTTCTGTCTTTGGATAGAGAAGAGAAGAATCTAGGGACAAGAGTAAGCTGATTTCTTAATAATAGAGAGAGAGAAAAAAAGAAAATCTACACTATATTTTGCTGTGAACTTATATTTGAGTTAAACTGTCATGTCTTTATTCATTCATTTGAAGATAAATTGATTAAAAAGTCAAAGGCAGTCTGTGCCAAGCTGTGTCAGGAATATCTCTTTGGTGACTTGCAAGGTTGGTTTAACCCTCACTGTTCTCATTACTGCTTTGCTCTGGGTCATGAATATCTGTATGTAGTGGAGGGTGTGGGACAAAAAGAGTGGCAAGTAGCTAGAACAGAGAAAGGGAGAAGTGAAGACAAGGGTAAAAGCCACTCAGTGCACTTGGACAATAAAAGCAAAACATAAAGTTATACACAGAACCACAGAAGACCCCAGAATATCCAAAGCAATCCCAAGAAAAAAGAATAAAGCAGGAGGCATCACACTTGCTGATTTCAAGCTATGTGATAAAGCTACAGTAATCAAACAGTATGGTACTAGCATAAAAGCAGACACATAGACACATGAAACAGAATCAAGAGCCCAGAAATAAACTGAAGCATATAGAGTCAACTAATATTTAACAAGGAATCCAAGGACACTCGATGGAGAAAAGACAGTCTCTCTAATAAATGGTGCTGGGAAAATTGGATATGCATATGTAAAAGAATGAAACTGAACCCATATCTTATACCACTTACAAAAATTAACATAAAACGGATTAAAGACTTAACTATTAGACCTGAAACCATAAAACTCCTAAAAGAAAACATAGGAAAGAAGCTACCTGACAAGGGTCTTGGCAACAAATTTTTAGATATGACATGTAAAGCACAAGAAACAAAATCAAAAATAAATGAGGCCATATCAAAATAAAATGCTTCTTCACAGTAAAAGGAATAGTTGACAAAATAAAGAAAACTTACAGAATGGTGGAAATATTTGTAAATCATATATATGAAAAGGTTTAATATCAAAAATACATAAAGAACTTATATAACTCAACAACAGAAAAACAAATAATCCAATTTAAAAATAAGAAATGACTTGAATAGAAATTTTTCCAAAGACTACAAAGAAATGGCCAATAGGTACATGAAAATGTGCTCAACATCATTAACCATTAGGGAAATGTAAATTAAAACCACAATGCCTATTATAATTACGGTCATCAAAAAGACAAGAGATAAGTGCTGGTGAGGATGTGGAGAAAAGGGAAACATGGTACACTGTCAATGGAATTATAAGTTGATACAGCCACTATGGAAAACAGTATGGATGTTCCCCTAAAAAGTAAAAATAGAACTACCATATGATCCAGCAATTCCATTATGGATATATATTGAGGGAAACAAAATAACTATCTTGAACAGGTATCTACACCCCTGTGTTCATTGCAGTATTATTTATAATAGTCAAGACATGGAGATAACTTAAGTGTCCATCGATAGGTGAATGGATAAAGAAAAACATGATATATAATATACAATGAAATACTGTTCAGCCATAAAAAGAAGAGAATTCTGCCATTTGAGACAACATGGATGGACCTTAAGGACATTATGCTAACTGAAATAAGTCAGGCAGAAAAAGACAAATACTGTGTGATCTCACTTAAATGTAAAATCTAAACAAAGAAAGTCAGAGAAAAAGAGATAACATTTGTGGTTGCCCAGAGGCGGGTGACAGGAAATAGGGGAATTGGATGTAGGAGATAAGAAGGTGCAAACTTCCAGTTATGAGATAAGGCCTGGGAATGTATGTACAGCATGGTGACTACAGTTAACGTTGCTGTATGGCATATTTAAAAGTTGCTAAGGGAGTAATTCACAAAAGTTCACATCACTAATTTTTTTCTTTCTTTTTCTTTTTTTTTTTTCCCTTGTATCTATATGAAATAGTGGATGTTAACTAAACTTACTGTGGTAATCATTTCACAATATACCTAAGTCAAGGCACTCAACTATACACTCTAAAATTTACAGTGATGTACGTCAATTATATCTCAATAAGACTGAAATAAAAATTTTTTTGTAAACCATTGGTACATACCGTAGGTTAGGTTCTTTGGAATGTAAAAAAAAGAAACTGTCTTAAGGTTATTTTTGGAGGGTGGCGGTTACTATGTGGATATATGTGTCATAGCTAGACATCATGGAAATATCTGGTGGAGTCTCATATTACAATTCAGAAATTGGAATAATCCAATACAGTTCCAGTAATTGGATTATCTAGATAGTTCTCTACCATTAGAGCTTCAACTTTCCTTCAGCTGCTTCCATCTAGCAACGCTCCCTTCCTTCCGGAGTCTCCCCAGCTTCAAGGCGTTTACCTATCCTTGTTTCTACTTATTCATGACTTGCAGTGCTTCACAATTTTATATACTGCCTTCTCTCTGGGGACATTTCAGCTAAGGTTCTGCTTGCAACTGCCTGATTCTTGCCATATTTTCTATTGAAATTCCTGAGAGAGAAGCTGAAAGACTCAGCATACCACCATTATCCATGAAAAAAAAGCATTTTTATGCCAGGTCACCTCTTTGGCCAGCCGTAGAGTAAATGACTGTGGCTCATTCCAGTTCAGTCAGCTGTGGCCTGAGAGCTTGGTTCAAGAAGTAAGAACGCAGCTACTTAAGAGGAAAAAACCACCAAGGCCCCCTGCCTTGGCAAGTCACCACGGACAGAGCAGGCATTCACAGGATTGGCTTCACCCACCGGAATAACCGACTGGTGCTCCATTCGAAATGGTATTCACTTGAAAGGAAAGGGTATTTTATCTCCCCTTCCTGGTGGAGAAGTGCAATACAGCCCAACAGAAGGCAGCCACAGAAATCCTGAGTCTTGCCATTTACGTATATGCACTCATTTATTTAAAATTAATAAATCATCTACATGTTGTAGGTGGCCAATTGCTTATTTTTAGATGATGCAAATGTCCTATAGCCTAATTAGCATTTACAAGATCATTTTGGTATTTCACAAAAGATGAATCGATTTAATTCACTTTAAACTCAAAATGCCCGATATAAGTACATTGAAGTCAAGAATGTGATGTAACTAAATTTGTATTCAGTGTCTTTCCACCTCCAATCATTACCTGCCTCCTGCCTCCTGCCTCCTGCCTCCTGCCTCCTGCCTCCTGCCTCCTGTCCCTTAACATACACACATATTCGGGCAACCTGGTAGTCACGATTTCCTGTGATATCCAGCCCACCCCATGAGGGCCAGCCTTCCACAGACTTCCCAGAGCTCCATACTCTCCTCCCTCACCTCAGAGCTTAGGGTTCCACATGTCAGTCTCACCTACCCCAGTGGAAGGTGTCTGAGGAACTCAATTGCCATATGGTCTTAATTCCTAATTTATATCTAGTAAAATCATGCTTCTAATGACCATAGGAAGATCCTCCTGATAAAAATTTACATTAGATTTTTTTTTTTTACTCCCTAAGAACCTAAGTGTCATTTACCTCTATTATATTAACTCTATAATATTCTACTGCAGTGGATTTTAGAAAAAATTAGTGTTCTCATTTTGAGGCAGAATTCGATTAGTGATTTCCTCTCAACCTCACTGAGAGTGTGGCAGAGGTTGTGTCATAAGCAGTGTCTATATCTCTTGTCTTTCCCCACTGGGTCACTATATAGGCAAATTACAGAATTCTCTATTAGGGTAGGATAGGGCTCCATCCGCATTGCCTGTCCATTCTCTCCAACACACAGTGCTGCTGATGGTATCCATAAAGCATATTTTTATCTTACTCTTTGACTGCTTGAGACTCTAAAGACAGTATTATCATTCATCAATGACTAGCCTACGGAAGGAACACAGAGAACAAGAACTAATTCTGCTACCCTTATTAATGGAATAATAGTCTATTTTCCAGCTCTGTAACTACAGGAATTTTTCATGAAGGACCAGATGTTAGATCTCACTTATCTATGCCAACTGCTAATGAAGCTGTCCTGGTTGCCCTGCTTTGCCCCTGAGCAAGCTAAAGTTATGTGCCTTCCCAGCAACAGAAAGTCACAGTCTCTGAGTTTCCAGCTTTCTGCTAAAGCCATCATGTCATGCTGTGTCCCCATGTACCATAACCAAATCAGAAGCAGCATTTTAGGGTTTCCAAAAGGTGGATTTGAAATACTGAAGGCAAAACAGATATAGAACACTTTTGAGTTATATTTGAGTAATGTCCCACTATTACCACCACCCCTAATGAATCAGGTACAGGGCACTAAGAATTACCCCTGACTCTGCCTGCAATGGCCAGGCCCATCATTTCAGAGGGTGGTAAGCTACATTCATAAACTATATGGAGTTTTTTATTAAAATATCCTATAGAACAATGTGAGATGAACTAGAAAGATATTTATTGAGCATCTGTATGCAGGGTACTATAAAGAGTTACATAGGCCATCAGGCCAAAGTGTATCATTCATTCATGCATTCATTCATAAAAGATTTACAGAGCACTTACCATATGACAACCACTAGGCTAGGTATTAGAGATTAAAATGTTGAGGAACACAGTCATGGATCCTGCCTTATTGGATCTTATGATCTAATGGAAGTCAGGTGCTAACCAAATAATCAAACAGGTTTATAATTTTGAGCTGTGGCACATGCCATGAAGGCAGCACAGGGAGCACATTTCAAGGAGAACTGATCTTGTGTGGGGGTCAGGGAAGGGTCTGGGACAGCAGACTTAAGGGTTACCGAGGCATTAATCAATAAAAGGAAGGTGGTGGGAGCAGGAAGGGAAGAACATGCCAGGCAGGAAGGTCAAACCCAGAGTGGAAAGTTCCTGAAATGTGCAGCAGTGGGGCCTTGTGGAAAACTGAAGGCCATTCCTGCCTGAGTGGTTGGGTGCCCACTGGGTGAGAGGGAGACTGGAGGTAAAAAGTAGGCTAGCCCACAAGGTGCAGGGCCTGGGAGGCTGGGAGGTGCTGGGTCTTTTTCCGAGAGTATTTCTGCAGTGTATCATCAAATCTGTGCCACAGAGAGTAACTGAAGAAATCTGAGGAGAGTTATGTAATCAAGGTGGGTACATGTAGGATTTGGAGCAGGCCTTGAAAGACAGATAGAATTTGGAAATACCAATGGGACAAGATAGCAAATTCTTTCTGTAGCCTCAGGGGAAGGGGCAGTGGGCAGGACAGACGTGACACACTGACCTACAGTGTCCTAGAAATCTTTTACCTTGTAGAGCTATTTTATTACTTTAGAACATCATTTGACTTTTACTATATTACTGGGCTGCAATGTATTATTTTTAGGAAAGCTGTAAGGAATAGTCCCAACAAAACTTGAAAAGGAAAAGACAATTTTAATTTAGAAATCAAATGAGTATTTTGGTCAAGAAGAACAAAGGTAATTTATAAAAGAACAACAAATAGGGAAGACCCAATTCAGCAGCTTTCAATACCAATTACAAAGCTGTAGTAGAGTCATGCGCCACTTAACAATGGGGACACGTTCTGAGAAATTCATCATTAGCAGCTTTGTGATTGTGCGAACACCATAGAGTGACTTACACAAGCCTAAATGGTACAGCCTCTTGCTCCTAGGCTACAAGCCTATATAGCATGTTACCATGCAAATCAACACGAGATTAAACCAAGCACAAGATAAAATGATGCAATCGAAAGACGAAGTAAACATGTACGTATGATGGTGTTGCCAGTATAACACGGCATACTGTTTCATGACAAACTTTTTTTGTAAGTAGAAAGAGTACACTCTAAAATAATGATAAAAAATATAGTATAGTAAATATGTAAACCAGTAATAGCCATTTATTATCAAGTATTATGTACTGAACATAATTGCATATGCTATACTTTTATACAATTGGCATTGCAGTAGGTTTGTTTATAGCAGCATCGCCACAAATACGTGAGTAATGTGTTGCACTATGTTGTTATGACTAAAATGTCACTAGCAGATAGGAATTTTTTAGCTCCACTATAATCTTATGGGAACATTGTTGTATATGCA
>NW_011888903.1:5224875-5237157 GCF_000151845.1 Pteropus vampyrus | reverse complement strand
ACACACACACACACACACACACACACACAAAGACTTTTCATTTGAGGAAGTTGAGGCAGGGGAAATGCCATCTTAAAAATGCTCTACTTAATTTTCTGAACTTTGGATAAAAAAATAATTCAATTAAGACTGGGTTATGAATTTAGAGAGACCCCAAAAGGCTATTTTGACCACTACAGGTTTCTGCAAAATTCAACTACATGTTTTTCTCCTTTCACCCAGACCAATTCAGGAAATCAAACTCCTCCCCAGCTCCTAGTTTCTTGCTGTCAGTAGCTGTTCCAGAATTTCCATAAAGAATTTAGGGATGGCAACCCAGAGGAAAGGGAAAACCAAGAATTTGATCCAAAGCGAGGGTGTACATGGCATTTTAGGCAGAAATGATAAAATGCCCATTTTCCATATAAACAGCAGGGGTTGAGATGAAGGAGATGGGGCCCGGCCACCCTTTGTGACAGCCATTACCCTAGTCTCCTCACCTTCCCTAACCAGCTCATTTCTCCAGAGTGTCTGTGTCACCCAGTGCCCATCCTTCCCTTACAGAACTATCAAACAAACCTGGCGGGCCCACACTGTCCGCTCCTTCGTTCCTGCCCAGGGATATGCCAGAAAGGGAGAGTAGGTAGGGGCAGCACATCCCAGACAGACATTCTGGAAATTCGGTAGTCAGGTATTTAGGCGACAGAAAAAGTAGGCACCATGTGAGCCTGTGTATTAAAGAAAGTGACAATACTAGACTTAAAAAGAAAGCAGAAGAAACCTTGGAACCCGAGGGATCACTTACTCACTTCCCACCCTCAGAATCCGCTCTTCGCCCTCACACACTACCTCCACCCTCAGAGGCTCAGCGGCCAGTCCACCCCTTCCCCAGCGGCTCCACTGCACGTTCTGCAGCCTCTGCTGCCCCTTAGTGGCCACTCCTGGGGTTGCCTCAGACTCAGGGACCGGATGTCCTTTGGCAGGGAGCCGTCTGCCCTTGTTGCTGGATAGCGTGCAAGCAAGGATGTTTCAGTGTGCAAATGTGTGTGTAGGAGAAATCTTTGACTCATGAGCCAAGAATGTGGTTTTATTTTATCAAACACCTTAGAATAACTAGCACATCATGGTACTTTCTGACCACAAAAAAATCATGCAAGGCCGTTTATAGATTTGTCCTCCCAAGAGAGCAGCTGAAAATACAGTGTAGAGATTTCCTATCTTAATTCAGATGAAAATTACTTAACCGAATTACCAGATCGCTTAAATATTTAAAAGATTCCAAATTCCTAGGCAAAACTAGCCACATGCTCTCCCTTCTTACTCACCTTGGAAAGTGAGAGAGGGAGGGAGGAACGGACTGGGGAGGAACTGATGTTAGCTCTCTGAATGATTTTAAAGGAATCCTTTAAAAAACAAAAAGCCCTCTCATACTGTCCTCCCTAAAATAAACAGCATAATCCTCACAATCACTATTTTTCTGCTAAAGAAGGAATTAAATTCCCAGCTGTGACAAGTCATCAGAAAGTGCATGTCTAGAATTTAACTAAACAATCTCTCAAAAGTAATTCTTCATCCCTGGAGGATATGAGTACATAGCAAGACTCAGGAGGAGAACCAGAGGAAGATTATGCTCTAACATCTTTTCTACTCTCCTTGAATTAGCAGCTCCCAACCTTTTGAAGACAATGTCTTTGTAATGTCAAAATATTTCACATATGACAAAAAGAGGCTATGAATTCAGTAATGCTTTTAGATGAACTTGAATGGTATTAATCACAACAGCCTCCATATACATGTGAAAACTGCGGGAGTTATGTGAGACTATATTCCAACCACAAATGTGTGCTGCAAAGTTGACGTCCCTGTCACTTGAAACAGCTTGATCGCTCACAGGGTCTTTCTTTCTCCTGCAGCAGCTGGAGACATAGAAGCAATTAAAAGCAAGCGAACGTCTTAAACTAATTCTTAATAATGGAATGCAAGTAGCAGCCAGGGCATGGTATGGAAGTAGAACCCTCCACCAGCTATTCTCCAATTCTGCCCTCTCCTAGTCACTCATGAAACATTTATTAAATGTCTAAATGTGCCAGGTTTGCACAAGACAAGCCAAATTTTCACCTTCAGGAAGGATTGATGCCTAAGATTTCTCGCAGTTTTAGATACCACAAAATATTTTAAGACTTTAAAAGATTGGCAGAGATAAAGAATCGATTCTCTCAATTTTTCAAGTGGAAAAATGGTGGTTCAAATTTTATGTGGAGTCACTCACTTGGGGACCTACTCTGTGAGTCCCAGAGCTGGACTGGAACTGTGTGCTCTGAAGTCCTTTCCATAGGGCTCTACTACCTCATCTTCAAGAAGGTGAGGAGTTGGCAGCTAATAATAGAACCCTTCTATTATTAGCTGCACAAAATGAAAAACACATGAACATATGCCCTCACTCACTTCCTAAATGTTTTTACCATATCAAGTCACAGTCTTGTTATTACATCTTTTATTTGTTCTTCCACTTGTTCCTCTGACAGCAGCCAGAGTAACCTTTTTAAATGGAAATACAAGATGTCACTCAATGGCTTAAAGCCTGCCTTCCTTGGCCTCCCATTGCAGTTGGAATGAAAGCTTAACCTCTCACCATGGCCTTCAGGGCCCTGCTGACCAGGTTCATGTCTTGTCTCACCTCATGCCCTTTCTCCTTCTCTTACTTGGCTTTGTATTCAATGCATCACAAATAAGATCTAGTTTTAAATGTACGAATGGCCTGATATCAGTTACTGTGTGTTAGTCTGTTCAGGCTACCAAATAGGCTGAGTGACTTATACAACAAGTATTTATTTCTCATAGTTCTGGAGGCTGAGTGGCTTACACATCAAATAATTATTTCTCACAGTTCTGGAAGCTGGATGTCCAATATCAAGGTGTTGACAGATTTTGTGTCTGGTGGAGATCTGATTCCTGGTTAATAGATGATTGTCTTCTCACTGTATCGTCACATGGTAGAACAATTGAGAGATCTCTCTGGGGTCCCTTTTATAAGGACACTAACTCCATTCATGAGGCCTTCATCTTCATGTCCTATTCACCTTCCAAATTTCCCACCTCATACTAAAATCAGCTTGGAGGTTAGGATTTTAACATATGAATTTTGGGAGGACACAAACTTTCAGTTCACAGCATTGTAGGACCTTGGGCAAGTTAGGTTCCTCACCTATAAAACTGATACAATAATACCACCTCCCTAATAACATTATAAAGATTAAATAAGTGAATATTTATAAAGTGCTTAGAACTGACTTAAAGTGAGCAGTACCTAAATGTCTATTAAACTAATAAAAATAAAGAGTTTGGGTCTACGTGGATTCCACGCAGTCTTTGTCTAAAATTCAAAACCTTTGTGTGGGGCATTTCACCACTTGCAGCCATACTGCATTTAGCTCTCTGACTTTAGTACCGAGAAGAAAAGCCTTACATTTGTAACACCTCTTTGAAAGTCTCGCATCAAGAGGGAATGAATGTGCAGCTGTCAGAAATGAAACCAACATGTCCCATCTGCTAATTTCAGCACAGCCTGTGCTTATTATACTCTTTCCTCACTAGAGCTTCGGCTCCCAAGGCATGACCCCACTCTGTCCCCCGGACCTAGCATAGCACTGGCTCACAGTGGACACTCAGTATTTGTTCAACTAATGATTGCTGCATTGGCTTTCCAGTTTCCATTTTCCAATTTGTTCTTTCTTTCCCTCTCTCTCTGCTCCCATTAGTTTCCTGCTCTTGGCCTCCTTTGCCACATTTTACTGCTTCACTGCAATTAGAGTTCAAGCACAGGGGGAAACAGCTGAGGAGATGCTCTTTTGGCACCAGCTCAGACGCTATGCATGAAAAGCAGTGCAGAAGCACAATAGAGTAAGAATATCAGAAAGGCTGCTCCAATTTCTAGGCCATGTGTAACTAGGCCAATTACCATTTTTGAAATTTTGCACTAAGTTCCTATCTCTTACTTCCTGTCTTCCCAGTTTTCTCCATTCTCTCCTCCTTTTGCCTCCCTATCAGCCCCTTAATGGTCAGTTCTTAGCTCCCTCCATTTGGTTTCCAATACTTTTCAGAACAAGGCAATGTGAAAACAAGCTCCCTTCAATTAAGTCCAGTGATATTCCTGGGTGATTTTGTTCCATTGGCCAACCATTTGCCATGGAAACGCTCTCCGCACATTTATAAATTCCCTGAACTCTGCACAAATGGTATATAATGAATCAGATTTCACCAACTCTTGGAGGCCATGAGCCTATGCTGAGCAAGCCCCTGTCCTAGAGGTTCTGACTGTGAATCCTATCTCTGGGCCATTCTGCACAGTCCTCAGCTTTCTCACATAATACACAAGCAAATATTTGATTAGTTTTTTGAAACAGAGGAATGGGAAGACAAGTCACCATTTCTTCATCTACAAATTGCACAAAGAAATGTAAAACTTCGTCTTCAACCATGAGTTTCCTTGGGCAAAATGCTAGTATATGTGACTTTTCTTTCATTATACCTTTTTTATATAACCATGAGAATCTTGGCTTCCTTTACTGTGTTGGGGATAATTAGAAAAAGGGAACAGGTGGCTGGAAATAGAAAAGGAAGTGAAGAAAAAGATCAGATGGCTTTGTTTTTCAGTGATATTTCAGAAGGAAAAAGAAGCCGAAGGAAAATAAACCCAGACTTTAGAAGTGTTTGTTAGAGCGATGTGACAGGAGGCTAATTTCATGTCTCACCCTGTGTCTCAGGGAGCTTTGGCTGGCAGCATCAAAACTACAAGACAGAGCAAAGCAAATCAACTGAGCATTTGCTCTAAGAATCAGATATTGGAAAAAGAAATAAGGGAGGGAGAGAGAGATGGAGGCAGGGAGGAAAAGAGAATATCTGAGGATACAGACTAAAATTAAATTACATTTATCTAATTAACATTGTAGATAGTACCTTAAAAAGTTTCTAGCAAGCAAACTATAGAAATAGTTTACAGAAATTAATTATACAAGACATATCGTAACCAGTTTAAGATGCAAAGGTTTACGTTGATAGACTCTCTAAAATGACAAGTGGATCCCATCTCCTGGTCTCCTGTATAAAGATTCAGAGCAATCTAGATGACACCCCTGCTCTGATTTCTCTCTCTGTCCTTGCCCTGGAGGGTTGAGCCTACCAGAGAAGATAAATGATACATTAAGTCATTCAAACATTTATCAAGTATGTATTATGTACAGGCAATGTGCTAGGCATTAGGGATATTTAGATAATCCGTATTTCCTGGTCCTCGAGATGTTCAAAGAAGACACAAGATATATTCTGGCTTTATGAGCAAGCCTCTTAACCCTCTCGCCAAGTTTAACTCATTTTTCAAATAACAATGGTGAGGCCTTCCCGGGTATACTTCATAGGATAACTATAAGGATAAAAATTTATAAGAAATATTCAAACGTTATGAAGAGTTGAATGTGATATATATATATATATATATATATATATATATACATATATACACACACACACACACACACACACACACATATATATACATGTGCGTGTGTGTGTGTGTGTGTGTGTGTGTGTGTGTGTGTAAAGGCTGATGGGCTTCTTTTATTTTGCCACAAGTTCAGAATTCTCATTTTGCACACATTTCTTTTTAGAAAGACCTAAAATCAGCACTACTAGGTCTATAAAGAGAAAAGGGCTTGCCCCGTCATGGCACAAGTGATAGGAAGCAGAGAACAAAGGGAAAGTGATAAAGAGTATGATCTGTATAAGAAAGGTCAGATCTTCTTGGCCTCAGGCAGGTCATTATCTGGTTGGCTTGTGGTTCTCAAAATCTAGCATCATAAGAACCACCTAGGATTAATAGTTACAGTGAGGACCATATAGGATGCAGCTCAGGAATTCACATATTTAGCCATTACTGCAGGTAATCTGATTCAGGTCCCAGATAGGCCACTCTGTTATTTAAGACTCACCTTCTATCTATACCCACAGAGCATGAGAAAATTCAGTGGCTAAGAGACCATTTCACAATTGATTTAATTAATGGGACAATCAAGGTGTGCCTTCTCCATTTACTGAATTAGCTAATTGCCAAATCTGTACTGTACTTTGGGAAACACTAATTAGTCATTAATATTTGACAAGGTTATAACCATTAATTTTAAAATTCTGCTTTTCATTTACCCCCTGTCTAAACTGCTGCTTCATCTACCCCCTGTCTAGATCTGAAACCAGGGTTATGGAGATTAGTGTCATTTCCAGGGTTTTTCTCTTTCATTATAGTTAAATTTGTAAAAGGTCTCAGATTCATGGACAATATAAAAAACAACCTTTTGTTGAGAGAAAATGAACCTGCTTCTATAATTTTTGGATCATGGAAAGATGAAAATAAATCAAGTGAAAAATATTCAGAGTCTACTTTGTTGTGAGGTTAAAGGTATTGTTGGCCAGAAATACCCTCAAATTAGAGGTTCTTATCTCTGGAAAATTTCCCTCTCATATACATACTTTGTATGTTAGAGTCACATTGTCTTCTTGGCAGCTTTCAAGCTATTTATTTCAATACTTAATTGGAGTTAATAGGTATGAATTAAAATGAATTCCAGGAAGTAAGAAAATTAGAAGACGCACTTCTAAATCTCATGAAGCATTAACAGGTAGAACATTTGCAGATGATAAAAAAGAAATGCTGGCAGATAATGTTATCAATTTGTGTGTTCAGAAGGCTGAACAATATGACTCAATATCTTTTGGATCCATCTGGCATACTTATGTGAGTCACATAATGTACTGGACAGTTTATTTTAAAAATCTAATAGTACGACAATTATCCCTTTTTAGAAAACTGGAAGGGAGGGGTTGTAATTCTATCAGATGAACAGAAAAGATCACTACAGATTTGAATATATATCATAGGCAGGGAGGCAGATTCTACACTTGTATTTAGAAAGTATTCTCTAACTGCATGTGGAAAATCTAGAGCAAAGTGAAAAAAAGATAGTGGGGAAAAAAGACCCAACTAATATTTGAATTTAAAATGCACATAAAAATGATTTGATGTAAAATCATGTTATCCCAGGAGGAGCAATAAATTAATTCATAGCAAGATGATAAAAAATGAAAAATATACCCTATTAGTGCCCACTATAATTACAAAGTTCATTTGCTTTAATAGGCCAGAACTCAGTGAAACAGAGGGGTAAGCAATTCACTGTTTGTGATTTGTGTTCAAGGTAATACAATTTAGAGCCACTGGTGGATTGCAGATATATGACAATTTTGTATTTAATTTACCAAATCATTTTTTTATTCACTGAAAAATAAAATTATCTCTGGAAAAGCAAGTAAAATTCTGTATCTGATTTCAACTTTATTATCTCTAATCCAATGAACTCCACTGTTTTGCACAGAGCTAAGGAGGTCAAGGTCATACAATCTGGGATAAGCCAGAAGGTCCCATACCCTTCCAGGAATACAGATAACATTTCTCAGTTATTTAAGCTTTCTTCAGCATATTTTCCAATGGTCATGAAGGAAGAGGTAGCTGAAGGTAAGTAGCAAAACAAAATTCATCATAATATTTGAAAACATTTATAGCTCCTGCCTTACAAGTAATATATAGTACATTAGTGTCATCCTTAATACAAAGGGCACGCAGCTCATAACATTTATGTCACTCACATATAACATACAACTTGGTACAATAAGCATTCCTAAGAGAAATTGACACATTACTGTTCTCTTTGGATGGATATTAAAGAGTTGGAGTAAAAACCACTAATTTTTATTTATGTCTAAAAATAAAATTTATAGGTAACATTGTCCTCAATGATTTTAATCAATTTCCACTTTTCTAGCCCATTAATTGAATAATTTTCAATTTATCTTTTCTTTTCCAGCTGTATACAACTGGTGTCTCTCTTACGTTTACTTCCATCTGTCAGCCAATTAGGTTGTAGAGTATGAAAACTAACTGAGGAAATACGGATCGTACAAGTGCTCACTAAAAAAGAAAGATGAACCCAGCAAAATATTAAAATATTCTATTGAAATGTTTCAACTGTGTGTTCTGTTTATCAAAAGGAGATGTCATCCAAGGCTCTAACTGATGCCTAATAAAAACAGATAAAATGAGCCATCAGCCACTGTTTCTATCCTAAGCTCAGCTTATAACTGGAGGGTGCCACGGCTTGCCTGGCAGATACCTGTCAACACTCCAAGGGTAGTAGGAAATAATGAGTAAGGTGCAAGAAATAACAGCAACCATGACAAAGCACTTCACTCCCTGTGCTCTGTCTCCTCTCTGTAATTATAGTATGAACTTAAACTCCTAAAATCAGTATGAGAATAACAACACTCTGGGCCACAGCCAGTTTTCAAATAAAGTAGAAATGAGAGTTTTCAAAAGCCCCTTAGAATGCTAAGTGTTCTGATCTGAGCGCTTGTTCTAACTGTCCTTAACTCAGGTAAAAGGGAGCTTTACCCACACATGCAACTTGGCCTGTGTAGGATCTTTCACATATAAGGCAAGAATATCTACAAACCAGTCTCTAAGTAAAGGAAAAGTGTGACACAGGAAGGGCAGATACGGGCCTCATGTCTCGCCGCTTCTCTTTCTAAGGCAGGTACTGCCACCCTTTCATGTCACTTGTTAAAAGTGAGCTTGGCTAATTCTCAGGAACCTTCTCCACACAGTGCTCCAAAGGGCCTTTGCCAGTTGGTCCTTGCAGTTTGCAGTTCCTAGGTGGCAGAACCCACACTGGGCTTAGATAAAGTCTGGACTTGCAGCTGCTTCACCACTAAACTACTAAGTAACTGATAAGTCACTTGACTTATCTGGCTTCAAGCTTCCTTTTCTAAAAAGAGAATCCTTTAATATTCAACATTCTAAAGTGTGCTTGCAATTATTGTGATAAGCTATTACTTTCATAGTCTTTAAACTATCCAATTTTTAGAATATTAATTAAAACATAAACAGTAACCAGAAAGATTATAAACATCTATTAGTGAGAAGGTTCCCTGAACTAAATAACAAATTACCTAGGTGTCATGTGGTCGTTTATGTGTAATCCTCTCTCTAATTTATTATTGTATTATTGATTATTGGTAGGAATTAAAATGCTCGTGGTCTTATAGAAGTACATTTGGATTTTGTTGTTTTGCCACAATGAAATGCTAGGGTTTTTATTTTTCTGAATTAATAAATTTGATTCTTTAGGCACTAGTGAGTTACCAACTCTTCCCCTCTTGTTTTGCCATAGGAAGCATGAAAACGTCTCTCCTACGCTTCTCCTCGCTTTCCTCCCTCACAACCAGCACATAGAACCACAGTCCAGTGCTGCTTCATGGAACAAGGCACCATTTTTGTGTCCAAAAACAGCAAATCCGATTCCCAAAACCACCACAATATTTCCACATATTTTATGGAAGGAAAAAAAAAAAACTCAAACCACATCCCAAAATAAATATGCAAAAAAAAAAAAAAGACAAAATCTGTTGAAAAAAGTCAATTCCAGACAGAAGAGTCTGCTCAACGTGGACAAAAAGAGGGTTAGAAGTCAACTTCAAAATAAATAAGAAAACAAAAAGAACCCAATTTCATTTTTGGTTCCTATTTTGTCGTGTTCAAAATGACATTGGAAATTGTTTTCTTACAAATGGACAAAGCATTATGTAAAGTTGCAACAATGTTAATCACAGTGAGCATCCTAAGTGACTCTAAACCAGAGTTCACAAAAACATAGTATCTGTTTTCTTTTGAATCAGTTATAGGCACTTCTTTTAAATATGCTTCTGCTCCTAAAGTCACATCTTCCATAATGTTTTTCACCATCTGCAAACTGTAGCACATGATTGACTTAGGTGACATTGACTGGCAACTTGCTATGCTGACATATATAGTTGTGCCAATTATTAAAGAATAATCCCCCTTGTCTATCACATTAAAAAAGAGGAAAGAATTAAATGATACAGAAAGAACATTATATGTAATTTATACTCCTGCATACTGAAAAGTTTTTAAAATTATATAGTAATTAAGGTGGTGTGATCCTAACCCCAAAACAGATAGATGGATAAATAGAACAGGTTAGAAAGGCTAGTACCTCGTATTTGGTAAAGATGGTAGTTCAAATGAACAGGAAAAAAGTAATGAGCAAATTGGATAAATGTCTTTAAAATTTTTTCAATCTCTAACTCCAGATAGAGAAGAAGTGGTGATTTTGTTTTAAATAAAGAAAATGCACTAGATACACTAGAATAAATGTATATGGCTGGAGAGACAATGGCACTGAAGCTGAAGGGTGAAAGAACAAAAAACAATAATAAAATAACAAACAGGGGCTCTTCATGCACCAGTGATGATGATGTGCCATGAACTGAGAAATGTGATTAGATAGATCCAGCACATTTGAGGTCTAAAAAAAGAAAAAATAGAATAAAGGAAGAAATGGAAAAAGAGAATCAAAATTATGTAGTGAATAAATATCTGATCTTGGGTAGAAAAAGTCCATCTAAGAATAAAAACAAAGAAAGAACCAAGAAACCACAAAGAAAAAGATCGATAAAATTTACTACACTACAATAAAATCTTTGGTATATCAACTAAAACAGGGCTCCTCAACCCCCAGGCCTCTGATGGGTACCAGTCCGTGGCCTATTAGGAACCAGGCCACACAGCAGGACGTGAGCAGCAGGCAACTGAGCAAAGATTCATCTGTATGTGCAGCCACTCCCCAGCACTAGCATCGCCACCTTGGCTCCACCTCAGATCACCAGGCATTAGATTCTCATCAGAGCACCAGTCCCTGGTGCCAAAAAGGTTGGGCTAAAACACACATAATAATTTTAAAAGGCAATAAACTAGGAAAAATATTTGTTATATATGTAAAAAGGATTATCTTGATATGTAAATAGGTTTTCAAATTGATAACAACCCAAATATAAGTACGAGTTTATAATGAACAATTTGCAAAAGAAATAGTCCTAATGATCAACTAAGCACAAGCATTAGCATGTGCAGCTTCCAATGTATAAAAATACAAAAAATAAAAAAATAAGCCCATAACCATAAAAAGAAGAAAAAATGGAACAGAAGACACCAATGAAGAGAGCCCTCTACAAATTTGTGGAAGATGGAAATCATATAGGAATAAGTAGACACAGAAAGTAGTTGGAAAAAGCCACAGCTTGGAACATATTATTAAGAGGACTGCCAAGAAAGTGGGACTCAGCCCAAGAGAAAACAAGATACTCTGGGGTCAGAATCTGCAGCATTGTGGAGGCAGAAGTAAGAAGCAAGATTCAGCACAGGCAGAATGTTCAAAGGAGACATTAGCAGACATTCATCCTCCCTATTCAGAATAAAAACTATCCTCATTCAGAATAAAAACATGCCAGAATGACAGCACACCTTTCTCTCCAGGCGAAAGTAAGCAGATAATAATAATAAAATGATGGCTAGTATCTCCCTCATGTCTACAAGATGGCTGCAATAGATCCAGGATCACATCTTCATAAAGCAACATCCAGAAGCAGAAAGTGGACTTCTTCCTTATGACTGTTTCTAAGAGCTAAGAAAAGGATCTGTTTTTACTAGATGTTTTCCTCCCTTCTCACCCTCCTCCACACACATCTCAACCAGCAGACTTCCTTTCTTATCTTTTTGGTAATATGGCCACTCATGAACCAATCACTGGCAATAGGAATGGAACCATCATTATAGCCTATACGAGTCAGCATTTACCTGAGTCACATGGGTGAAAGGTAGATACCAAGACAGAATCACGACTCTTTTAAACAGATAAAGGAGGAGTTGCTATTGTTTAGGCAAGCATTGATGTCTGCCATGTCAATGTTAACTTTGCAGAAATTCGAGCAACAGCATCCCATAAAGAGTTTATAACAACTGAGTGTACAATAAAAGTGATGTTTGACAGGATAGATTCTCATAAACCATTGTAATAATATCCATGTAACAGTTTTTTGAGTTTTATGACACTGTCCTGGTTCTACCTTAAATATTTTATTTTTCACTAATCCTCAGTGCAAAGTTTTCTTCTGTAGATTTTTCCCAGGTGGCTTTCTTTCATACTTTCACTCCACCTGAGTGCTCTCTGCCAATCCTTGTAATAAATTACTGTGGCTACTGCTGCTGCTGCTGCTGCTACTGTTTCCAGCTAACCTTTATTGAATACTTGCTATATTCCTGGAGTAGTAAGCATATTTCACGAATTATCTTATTTATTTTTATAAACACTCTTAGGAAGTAGTGCTATTTTCCCTACACCCAGG
>NW_011888903.1:5201009-5224825 GCF_000151845.1 Pteropus vampyrus | reverse complement strand
ATAATAATTTTAAAAGGCAATAAACTAGGAAAAATATTTGTTATATATGTAAAAAGGATTATCTTGATATGTAAATAGGTTTTCAAATTGATAACAACCCAAATATAAGTACGAGTTTATAATGAACAATTTGCAAAAGAAATAGTCCTAATGATCAACTAAGCACAAGCATTAGCATGTGCAGCTTCCAATGTATAAAAATACAAAAAATAAAAAAATAAGCCCATAACCATAAAAAGAAGAAAAAATGGAACAGAAGACACCAATGAAGAGAGCCCTCTACAAATTTGTGGAAGATGGAAATCATATAGGAATAAGTAGACACAGAAAGTAGTTGGAAAAAGCCACAGCTTGGAACATATTATTAAGAGGACTGCCAAGAAAGTGGGACTCAGCCCAAGAGAAAACAAGATACTCTGGGGTCAGAATCTGCAGCATTGTGGAGGCAGAAGTAAGAAGCAAGATTCAGCACAGGCAGAATGTTCAAAGGAGACATTAGCAGACATTCATCCTCCCTATTCAGAATAAAAACTATCCTCATTCAGAATAAAAACATGCCAGAATGACAGCACACCTTTCTCTCCAGGCGAAAGTAAGCAGATAATAATAATAAAATGATGGCTAGTATCTCCCTCATGTCTACAAGATGGCTGCAATAGATCCAGGATCACATCTTCATAAAGCAACATCCAGAAGCAGAAAGTGGACTTCTTCCTTATGACTGTTTCTAAGAGCTAAGAAAAGGATCTGTTTTTACTAGATGTTTTCCTCCCTTCTCACCCTCCTCCACACACATCTCAACCAGCAGACTTCCTTTCTTATCTTTTTGGTAATATGGCCACTCATGAACCAATCACTGGCAATAGGAATGGAACCATCATTATAGCCTATACGAGTCAGCATTTACCTGAGTCACATGGGTGAAAGGTAGATACCAAGACAGAATCACGACTCTTTTAAACAGATAAAGGAGGAGTTGCTATTGTTTAGGCAAGCATTGATGTCTGCCATGTCAATGTTAACTTTGCAGAAATTCGAGCAACAGCATCCCATAAAGAGTTTATAACAACTGAGTGTACAATAAAAGTGATGTTTGACAGGATAGATTCTCATAAACCATTGTAATAATATCCATGTAACAGTTTTTTGAGTTTTATGACACTGTCCTGGTTCTACCTTAAATATTTTATTTTTCACTAATCCTCAGTGCAAAGTTTTCTTCTGTAGATTTTTCCCAGGTGGCTTTCTTTCATACTTTCACTCCACCTGAGTGCTCTCTGCCAATCCTTGTAATAAATTACTGTGGCTACTGCTGCTGCTGCTGCTGCTACTGTTTCCAGCTAACCTTTATTGAATACTTGCTATATTCCTGGAGTAGTAAGCATATTTCACGAATTATCTTATTTATTTTTATAAACACTCTTAGGAAGTAGTGCTATTTTCCCTACACCCAGGCAGATAGATAGGACCTATCTATATAGCTGACTGCAGAGGAGACTACCATTTACTTTCCCTGCCCTCCAACCCAATCTGAACCTGACTTCCCCTGAATTGTGGTTGTTGCAAGAATTATGTCACTTTTGCTTTTCCTTAAGCCCCATTACCCAAAGGGGTAACAATGTGTGCTCTTATTTATCTCTTATCTCTTGATCAGAATGAACAGTCTGAAAGCAGAGGCAGGTGAAGTAAAGTAAAGGGAAGAGACTAACTTGGAAAAAAATTGTTTAGCAGAGCAGAAAGAAGCAATAAATAAAAACATACCCCATTTATTTTGCCATTGCCCTAATGCAGCTTTTCTTAATAAGCAAAACAGCCAAAGTGGCCACTATTGATTGAGAATCTGCGTTATCTACTACCTACCAAAAGGTGAGCATCATTTCTCCAATGTTACAGATGAGGAAAATTGGAGCTCAGAAAGGTTAGGTACCTTTTCAAAGGTAACACAGCTAGTAAGTTGCAGATCACAGTTCAAATCCCAATTCTAAATTCATGCCCATTCCTTCTCGGTACCAGACTGTCTCCACATTTCCGTATCTTATATTGTTTAAAATGCTACTTTACCTTGAAACCTATAACCAATTTTTTGTATCTTTGTCTTAGTGTAAACACTTCCTTGTGGGTTTTGCCTCCAAATCTAGATTCCCTAAAAATGTGGAACTTGGATGATATGGATAATAAACATGTGCTCGTCTCTTCTTCACATGAGGTAATTCTTTTTAAAAGGAGGGGGCACTGCATAAGGGACCTAAAGGAGGAGTATTACTCAGAGTTCTCCAGAGAAACAGAACCAATAGGAGAGAGCGGGGTGGGGCGGGGATAGTGCAGACAAGTCTAAAAACTGCAGGGCAGGCAGCAGGCTGGAGACACAGGGAAGAGTCGATGTTGCTGCCTCAAGTCCAGAGGCAGTCTAGAGGAAGAATTCCTTCTGCAGGGAACCTCAGTCTTTTCTTTTAAGGCTTTCCACTGATTAGATGAGGCCCACTCACTTATGAAGGATCATGTGCCATACTCAAAGTCTACTTATTTAAATGTTAATCACATCTAAAAAGTACCTTCCCAGTGACATCTAGACTGGTATTTGACCAAAATTTGTTCACCATTGCCTGGACAATTTAATAAATGGAATTAGCCATTACAGGAGGGTTGGTTGAAATTCACAGCAGAGGGAGCAAATACATAATCTGTTGGCACAGCTACCCCCTCTGCCTAAGACCATGACAGACACCATTCAGCAGCCAAGGTCCTCTTCCCCAGTGAGTTCCACAAAGCTCAGCTCCAGGAAATCAGGCTGAATTCGAATATGAGATGGAATCTACTAGTCAGCCATCCATGGCCTATGAGGTAGGGTATGTAGCATCCTTCCCTACAACAGCGCCATGACCATGGATCACATTCAGCATGCCCACCACCCACTCAGTGGGCTGCTCCAGGCTCCTCTGAAGTCTCTAGAAGGTCTAATGGATAGATTCAGAAAATCCAGATACAACAAAGTGAGAAAAGCACTTTCTCCCAATTAACATGTTTCTGAGCAAAAAGATAAAGCTTTATAATAAACTACACACATAATTCTCTATGAAATAAATGAGTACACTCTCATTAAAACTTGTCAAATTAACTATCTACTATTATAGCCAATGCCCAGCAATTACAGTTACTGTTCCCCTGCACCCTCTCAGCCTAAAGTTCTAATAACTGTAACCATTTGAAATTTTACATTGGGTGTCATTACATTTGTATATGACTGGCATGCCTTCTGTACTGCTAATTCACTCATTTGCAACATTAAAAATATTCTTTTAATAAAAATGTGCTTATTATGCATAATGTGGCAAATATGTGGTACAAAAGCAATTTTGGCAGAATTTAATCTGATCCTATCAATCACAAAGGCAAAAAAAAAAACCTTTACACCTGAACACAAATATACTACAAGTCAGATAAAGAACCTATTCCTTTCGTAATCAGGTCTATATTCCAATCAGATTCCAAGGATCTCTAGAGACAGAGCATTCATTATTTGATTTAATTAACTATTTATAGTTCTATTTCCATGATTGTCAGCTCTGTAAGTTTCCATACTCCGTGGTTTGACCTTAAGTAATAAGTACTCACAATATTGGACTCAAGGTCCCAGTTCTTTAACCTCTGGACTTCGATTTCCTTATGTTTAAATTAGAGGTTGGACTGGAAACTCTAGAATTCTGAGTCTGCTAATCTAAGAATCTGTACAGTCCTCTAGCACATTTTACATGTTCAATAATAACAATAGCATACTCATATATCCTAAACATTTTATATAGGAATCGACTCATTTAATCATCATGAAAACCATATTAAGTAAGTGGAAGCTTATTATTTTCCAAAATTGACCACAGCAATATCTTTTGTCCTCATGTCTTCAGAACCCTGCCATCGTTCATTAAGAGATGAAATCTATTTCCCTTTCCGTTGAACTTGTGAGAGCATTTGCGACTGCCTCGATTAATAGAAGATGGTAGAAAGAATATGACATGACTTCCAAGGATAAGCATACAGCTTCTAGGATAATATGATTGATAACAACATTTTAGGAAAAAACAAAACCTCATGTGAGAAAAAAAATTTTCTTGGCCTCTTCTATTTGTAGTACCCAAGAATATAAGAAATTAAAAATTTTACTGCTGGGAGAAGAAATTTCTAAGGAGCCTGACTCAATTCATTTATATCATATCTATAAAATTTTCTCTGAGGAACATATTAAGACTATAAATATCAGAGTCCTACCAATAAAGAAGAGTTATAATGGAAGAAAATAGAGTTGGTATCTATATTACATACTTCTTGTTTTAAAGTTTACAGCATAATTAGATATTAAAATAAATGATCTGGTGAACAATTTTGTTTAAACGTTGAGTTTTAATGCATGAGAAATGTTTCATTTCACGATTGGTTAAAAATTATTTAATCATTAAAATTCTGAAAATTGATGTTTTTATGTGCGATATAAAGAGCTTAATAAACCATTCTAATTACCAGTAACCATTAAAATGCTCAAATCCTTTCCCATGAGAGAACTTGCTTTTACTGACCATAACAGGGATGCATAATGCATGTGAATCTCCTCAGGACTAAATGAACACAATTGCTGAAAGTCTTTTGTAGAATTAAACCAAAAATTTTAAATATCGAATTTGGGACATTGTAGGTGTCTTTTGTATGTGTTGTAGTATGCTTTGTAGCTTTTCAATTTCTGTATAATTTTTGTTTTCCAAATCATTAATTCAAGATACTGATATTTTACCATTTGGCATGTCCAAAAAAGAAGAACAGCCATCAGTGACATGAAAGCCCGACAAAAGCAGCTGGCAAGACTACTGTGAGCCAAGTCAGAAACGAAGAGTTGACTTCTATTATATTCTAGTTGGGATAAAATTACATACTTTCCTTTGGCAGATAAAACATAGTCAAGACAACTAGCAACTGTTGTTTAGTATAATCATGCTAAATCCCTGGAGGACAGAGTTCATGTCTATTTAGCACTAGCCCAGGTCTGGTGCATAATGCTTGCCTAATAAATAATTAATATGAACCAAGCTTTGTTATAGATGCTGGGAATTCAGAGATAAGTTTCAAAGAATAACCTCAAACTCTAATACAGAAGTATAATGAGGTTAGCGATCATTTAACACTTGACCGCATTGATGGTGGTAAGCACCAACAAGTGCTATAAAAGCTCCTGTCCTACCTGGTCTTTTTATGGTATGATCCCCCTGCCCCACCTCCACCCCGCCTCTCCGACCTCACCATCTGCTGTGAGTGGCTAGAGACCCATAAATGGAATTCCAGCCAGAAAAGGGGGTTGGGAGATTAAATCTGGGCTGTCTGGAGCTTTGCTCACCCACACCCGCACTCTTCCTGGAACATGAAGACCAAAATCCAAAAAAGATGCTCTGAGCACTTGCCCGGAGCCCTCCCCTTGCTTTCATTCTACACCTGCTCTCTGCTCCCCGCCCTAGGTTTCTTGGCTGCTAAGCCAGATTTTCTCCCATGAACTTTTTTTTTTAACTTTCAGACTTGGAGGAAAGTTGCAATAGTGCTGTGAACTCTGGCATTGGAGATGATCTAGCCTGGCTAGGAGCACCCCGGGAACTATCGCGTTAAGGGGTCACAAGCTCTTAGGCGCCGCCTCTCCCAATATCCTGCCCCTTGGGAGAGGGAGTGCCCATGAGAATTCCTTTTCAAGGGGGCACTGCCTTCAGAGACCCTGGGGTCCACATACCACATCCAAGACAGGTCAAGGTCCACCTTGGAGATCTTGTCTGATCTTGTCAGCAAATTGACAGCAAAAAAGAGCAGTAAGCAAAACTGCCTGCTCAGATAAAACACTGAGGAGCCTGACCATTGCGGAGTAAACAGTCCCTGGAAGAGCGGAAAGCGGTTGTCTTGGGTAAACCTGACATTGTGGAACACAGAACAGGAACCCCTGGGAACAACTCTATAGAAAAGGGGAGAATTGGCTTTGTGTACAGGCATCAGATGTTCTTCAGAGATAGAATAAGAAATACAGAGACGTAACAAGAGCGTTTGATGTGCAGGGCTGTCCCAGGTAATGTAGGATGTTCAGCAGCATCCCTAGCTTCTAGCAACTAGATGTCAGGAAGGACCCTGTGCTTGGTTTTTGTTAGTTAGTTTGTCTGTTTGTTTGTTTGCTGTTTATGTGTGTGTGCTCTGCTGTTGCCATCTTGGAATTCTGAATAATCGTACCTTTCAACTTCAGTTTTGTAAGTAAAGTTCAATGGGACAATGGAACATTCGCCTATGTGGAGGAGAGATACGTGCATTATGTCATTCCTTGCCAACCCATCTGCATACACGTATAGCTTTGGTGATGCTCCATGAGCACAGAATTCCAGTGGACTCATGATGTGTGTTCACTGAGGCTCAAAGAGAGTACAAGGGTTGGAGAAGGCTACACTTTCTGTTAGAACCATAACTTACTTAGAACACGGAAAGGCAATTGTATAATAAGAAATATGAGCAACCAAGGAACCCCATCATATTCTTTCTTGCTCTTATTATTTCTCTGTATTTCTTATGCTGAAAACAATAACAGAAGAAAAAGTAAAGATAAGGTGATCCTCAGTTCCTTTACTTTCAGCCCATTCTGCCTCATCAATAAGCCAAAAGTAGAACATGTTGGTAGAACATGTGCATATCAAGAAGTGAAATAAAAACAGTTTAGTAAGTTTTGTGCAGCATTTCCACTTATGGTAAGAAATACATATGCATATACAAGGTATGAAATTTGAATTGTATAATTTGTTGATTCGGCATACAAGTTATATTTGCATTTAAAACTAGTATTATATGGTATTAAAATTAAAAGTAAAATTTATGCTAATAATTTAAATTTTTAATTTTTCTGGACTTAGGTAAACATTAAATAGCAAATTAAAACGACTATAATAAATCGAGGTGTGGAGGGGAAAGAGAGTGAGAGAAGAGAGGAACAGGGGGAGAGAGAAAGACATCAAAGAAGAAAGGATAAAGCTTTCTATTTAAGTACATTTAATGGCATTTGTCCTGCTTTTTAAACAAGGGGCCTCATATTTTCATTTTGCATTGTACCCAGCAAATTATGTAGCTGGCCCTACTAGTAGAGCCCCTCAGCCACAACAAGTACAAATGTCTCCACAGCTTGTCAACTGTCCCCCTGGAGAAGGGGAAGGAAGACAAAATTACCCCTGGTTGAGAACCTCTGCCCTAGACTGTGTGTATTTAGTAAATATGGGCTGTGCCATGAAAGTCTAGTGCTTTAAATTCTATAAGTTATAGGATCCAAGTGCTGTAATAAGATACTAAAACTTAAAATCTTTTCCCAAATGTTTGGCACCTCCCAGATTTCTCCATTTCAGGACATTGTAAAATTAGGGGAGGGTGAGACAAATCTCTTTTTTTTGTATAAAGAGAAAAGGGCAATTATGAAAGTGGTGGCTAGATAATGGAAACTGCAGACTACAGGTGGTCTCTCAAGCAAATCAACTCTGAGAAGAAACAATTGACTCTTGAACAATGTGGGAGTTAGAGGCAGATCCCTGCACAGTTGAAAATCCACACATAACTTTCGATTCCCCCAAAACTTAACTACTAATAGCCTACTATTGACTGGAAGCCTTCCCGATGACATAAACAGTCAATTAACATATATATTTTGTATGGTATATATATATTATATACTGTAGCCTGACAATTAAGTAAGCTAGAAAAAATAAAATGTTATTAAGAAAATCATAAGGAAGAGAAAATATATTACAGTATTGTTCTGTATTTATTGATACCGTAAGTTTACATTGTCTGTTTACAAGATAAATTGTCTGTTAGTACCTACCTACATCAATATTGTCTAATATGACACAAAAACACTGCAGGTGTTATACGTATTACTAACATTAGACATCAAAAATGAGAAGATGTAAAAAGGAAATTCATATTTATTTACAGGTATAATGATTCATGCATTGATAATGAAGAAGCAGCTATTTGATTGCTTTATGAAAGCCTAGCATAATCAATAGGATTGCCTCATAGTAGTAAAGAAATCTGCAAAAATTTTTTCAATATGTTTATTGAAAAAAAATCTGCATGTAAGTGGACCCACACAATTCAAATCTGTGTTGTTCAAAGGCCAACTGTATATTTAAAGTAACAACATAGAAACTGATTTTCTTAACACTCTCCCTGTACCCACATAGCCTTTGGAAAGTCTTCAAGGACTTTCAACATATAGTCTCACTCAGAGACCACCTGTGGCTTCAGGGTGTGTTGGTGATGGGGAGGCAGCAAAATACAGCAATTTTCTAAGGCCAACACTGAATGGAGTCAGTACCTCAGTTAGCTTAGGGGAGCAGAGGGCTCATAAAAGGTGGAAAACGCTTAAGGATATCATAGGATTTTTTCCTTACAGATTCATGCAAAGTAAATCTCTAAAGTTTTAAAATTCTAAATACAAATTATGACTCAAATTTTTTTGTGATGTATATCTATTCAAAATATTTCATAGTAATTTCTCCATAAATCATTATCCCAACCCTATATGATAAGAAAGATTATTATTATTCTATAATTAGGTAAACTGAGGTTCAGAAGGACTAAGTAGCTTCCCTAAATCACATAGCAGGTATAGAAAATCCTATTTTTAAAGTTTCTGATTCCAAGCCAAGTAATGTTTTCCAATGCCATGCTGCCTGTATACATCATATATTAACTTGGAATTATGTTTTTATAAAATTTGAAGACAAACTAATTATTTTAAAGACTAAGTATTCTTTCTTGTGTATAATCACCTTTCATAGCATTATAATAAAACATTTAGGCAATTTAACCCCAGGATTTCCAATACAATGTGGGACACAGCATATTAAATAGCATTAAATATTTATTTTAAGACTAATGCAATTGTCTGAAATATTGCATGTAATACTCTATAAATAATAAATAGACTTCTTATTTCACCATATATAAATGGCTTATAACTTAAATTATATAACAAAAACATGTTTGAAGCCTACGGGAAAACTGATTTGATAATATACTTATCTCGATTATTTTGTTCTGTGTTTGAAATTTGCAGTAATCTGCCTTTCTGAACTGTGGAACCAAGAAAACTGTCCCTATTTCTCCATTTAACCTAGGTTATTGTAGGAATACCACAAGCTACTTAGGACATCATTGGAGAAGATCTATATTTTCACTGCTGGGAGGAATGCCTGGCACATATTTTGAGCTCTGCCTTATTTCTTTCCCATAAGAGTCATGCCTGCAGGCAAACCACCGGGCAAGAGAGACATCATCCCCAAGGTCCTCAGTGTAAATCCCTGGTTGATATCCCTCTGCAAAGCCGTGTGCCCCTGCCTCCTGCTTTGCTTTGGAGCTGTACCAACTCAGCTTACCCCTTACCCAACCACAGTAGGACTCATCTGCCTACAGATTTATAGACCCTCTGCTAAATGATGTGTGTAATCCTGGTTTTATGACTGTTATGACCATATTGAGTGATTGAGATCTCATTAATAAGTGGGACAAAATAACTCCCAATTTTTAGAGTGACAATCCTATAGTCCTGCCAGTGACCAGAAGAGGCATCATCCTCAAACCAGGCAGGGCCTGGGTGAAAAGGCCCCATGTGGGTAGCAGAGTTAAAATATTCTCTTAGTTTTTGCTCTAATGGGATAACTATGAGGTGAAAGAAAAGAAAGATGACCATTTATTCACTCATTAATTTGTTTATCCAGCTTGTACTAAGCACTTGTATATGCCCTCTTCTGCGAAAAGAAGACACGTGAGGAACAGCAGCGTAAAGAATCAGCAAGCTGCTTCCTGTTGTGCTTCCCCTTTGACATTAGACCAGTGGTTCTCAGCCCGAATGCACAATCAACCACCTAGACAGCTTTTACCAAACACTTTTGCTTAGGCACACCACTAGAGATTTTTACTGTACCAGTATGGGTTGGACCCAGAACACTGACATATTTTAAAAGCTTCCCAGGTGATTTTAATGCATAGCCAGCACTGAGAACCCCTGAGCTACAGCTTGCATAGTAATGGGGTGGGCTGGAACAGGGATCAAGAAGTGAAATATCGATGGGTGGAAAAAGAAACAGAAAAAGACATGCCTACCCATGCTCAAAGCAACTCTTTAAAAGGAGCTTTGCACACCCTTGCCCTGTCCTGGTGGTGGCAGTCATTAAAGGGAGATGATCAAGCAGAAGATAAACTTCAGGGGCCAGAGCCAGGCCCCGATCAAATATATCAGCTCCCCTTCGAGAGTCTCCTTTCAGGTTTTTCTTATGGTCCTGCCTTGAGGGCATCTTTATTGTCATTTAAAGGTAATAGATTATTTTTTATAGGGTGCATTTATGTGCCAAAAAGGAAAAGACAAAAGGGACTCTCTTTTTCCCTTAGTAGTCCCTGGCTCCCCATCCTGCACTTCAGCACTTCGGCACTCACAAACAAGGCTCTTATGCCTGGCCCAGCAGCACCACGGAATGGTGGAGAGAAGAGGGCTTCTCTCCTGGAGTAAGGCTTTCACCATTCCCATGTAAGGCTTCCCAGGAGAATCAGACCAGACAAGATAGTCACTTCCTCTCTAACAGAACTGACCCATCCCTCCTCCCTATACTTCTTTACTTTCTGCCCTTTAATCACAGAATTCTAACCTTTTAGTGAACATTTTTCAAGTAAAGTCCTAGTGCGCCACTAGGTGGTAGGAGCACCTGGCTCAGAGGAGACAGGCAATGCATGTGTTGAGTAAATGAATGAATAAATGAATGAAAATAAATACAGTGTTTATACCCTGTCCCCACCCACATATCATGGCCTTCCCTAACACCCCCAGCTCCATTCCCAGCAAAGCTACTACCATCTCTTTCCCCAGATCAGGCTGTACATGACCTTCACTAAGAGATCTGCTCTGATCTGAGGTGTTGGGTAGAGGATTGGTCATACACATTCTTTCTATCGAGTTCCAGTTTAATGGAACTCCACAACAGCTCCACCAAACTAGCATTGCCCTGTAGACATAAGAAAGAATAATAAGATAAATAATGCTTTAAAAGTTGTCCTTCTTGACATTATTTTTAGAGCAAAACAACTATTATTTATTGATTTATACAGCATGGCCTGATGATGTGGTAAAATAATCTATTCTGAAGCATGAGTCAGATTGCAATTAAGGGGATAGGGAACTTTTTTCTAAATTCCCTGGTTAGGAGTGATCAAAATCTCATTTATGGTACTATAATAAACATATAATTTCATTTTTATTCCCCCAAAAAGTAAAATTAAAATGGAAAGGCAGAGATAAGTACATAAGAATGTTAGAAATAAATTCCATAGAGATGAAAATTAACAACTTCTGTCAAACGACACAAGATGTGGATTCCATGGATTTCTCCTATCTAAATACTAAACAGAGCCATCATGCAAGGTTTATGAGAAGTGTTCAGAACAGAGATATTACATTCATAATTTGAATGAATTTCTTGAGTACCATAAGTACTAATTCTCTCATTTTAAAGAAAAAAAAATCAATTGTTTAAAAGAATGGGAAAAGACATTTCATTTTTTTTCTATTAGTTTCAGCAAATAGATCATCTGTGACTATTTGGAACATGAAACAGCATTTTAGCCACAAATTAAAGAAAAAGAGTTTTTTTCTGACATTTACTTTATAAAGTTGCTTTTTGCTTTTCAAAGAAAAATGCATGTGGCATACTTAGCACACAGTAGATCTTCTACAAATGTAGCTCCCTCGCCTTTTCTTACATTTATCTCCTCTGTCCAATAAATGCCTGTACTGAAAACTAAGATGCTAAATCTCCAAGATGCTGAGGATGATTAGAAAATGATTGAGAAAGAGGCAAGGGAAGCTGATTAACTAATTCATGGTCACATAGCAAGTCAGAAAACCTTTTGAAGAAAAACTACAACCCCTCTCCTAATCTCTAATAGAAACTGTGTGGCTATTTCACAACAAAGTTTCTTTATAAAGAAAAAAAAGAAAAGAGCTTTCTTCCTAAGAAGATTCACGTAGGACCAGAGATAATATGCAAAGAATGGTATCTAAGAATGTGTGTATGTCTATGACAAAAGATCACGGAATGGAAACTTATGTCTCTAAGAAAAAACAAAGGCAGAGAGATTGTGAAACAATATCTCATATCCAAAAATACTAATTTACCCTAACTAAATAATTAAATATTAAAAATATAATACATTATACCCGGAAAATCATCATTCAACTTTTAAATTTAGACAACATCAGAATTATTCAGATCAGCAAGATGGCCATCTGCTTTCAAGCATGCAGCTGCTAGCCTTTAAACAGCAACTTTCCATGATTCATAACTTATTCATCCCAGGATGCACTCAGACATCTGCTTTATCATCAATTCACAGCATTTGCTTTAAAGTTTCATAACCTCTACCCAGGTAACATAGCAAACCAGTAAGTCAGTTTTCCTCCACAGAAAGAATCAACTGTATAGCTTCCGAAGAATGATAGTCCAATGTTGAAATCATATACATGCATATGTATATAAAAAATATATTATTAGTCATTCTCTTTTAAAAACAATAACATTAGTAATAGTTGCCATTTAGCCTCCTGTGAGCCAGGTACTTTATCTTTATCTTAATTACCACTCTGTAAAATAGATATTATGATCTTCATTTTACAGAGGAGCAAATCAGCAAGACTGAATGACTCATCCAATGACACTAGGTGTAGACATGGCAGAAGACAGGTCATTCTGTCTCCAAATTGGTGCTTCTGCAGCAACCAACTTTGCCTCATATTTGAATTGCTATGGAATAACTGAAATATTCTCATCAGTTGTATAGAGAAGGAATGGTTACACTTAGTCCAATGCCATTTATTCTCAACTCGAAAAATATCTTATATATGGTAGTATTAGTTAAGATACATTATATGAGTTAATATAAATGCTTGAAAAATTATGAAGCTCTATGTAAATGTTTTGGATCTTTTTATTCTCCTGGTCAACTTTTGGCAATCCTGGCTGTCCATCCTTTCACTCTCCATTACTAAGAGGAGCAATCTGGAGAAGATGAAGAATCTAGGAAGTGTGAAAAGACAGAGCCCATTTCTGTGTGGTTGGGAGAAACCCTTATATACTCTAAAGTGGAAGAAGAGGTGTCCAACATACATATTTTCTCCAAAAAAGACAAGTTTTACCTCTTTTTTGTCTCTAATTATAGTTTGCAAATTATTTGTCATTTGCTATTTATTTTAAAGCTATGTTGTATGTAGAAAATAAGTGGATCCAATGTCAAATTTTGGTTCTGCAACTGAAAATTGTCAGGCATTCTGAACTTTACTTTTGTCATCTGTAAAAATGGAAAGAATGACATCTTTTACTCTATGTACTTTTTTAATGACATGTAGAAGACAAATAAATGATATGAAAAGATGGTAACAGTACATTGTGTAAACAATAATGTCCAAAAAATAATATGCATGTTGGGATACCATTTTTGTTTAAAAAAGTAGGAAAGATATTCATAGAGACAAAGTTTGAGAAGTTATGTATAAAATATTCACAGCGGTTACTGCTGGATAATATTGTAATTTTTTATTATCTATGCTTAACAAAATTTCTAAAACTATAGCAACAAAAATTTACAAATGATGAAATACTACTTAATTTTAAATAATGAAAAATTAGAAAATCCAGTAATTATAGAAGAAAGACATCTAGGCAGTCAGTAACTAGCTTAAATCACTTTTAAAACTCTATGCATTTGATTAAAAAGCAAGATTCAACAATATGCTGCCTATAAGAAACCCACATTGAATATAATGACAAAGGTCATTTAAAAGTAAAAGGAAGGGAAAAGGTATATAGTCCATTCTTGTTATTTACAGTAGTTATGTTCTATAAAGTAGCTACAAAACCTGAATTAGCAAATATGGAAACATTGTTCATAAGGGAAATACAAGGTTAGGTTCCTGTGAGCCTCTGGTCACAACATTTTTGCCAACTGATCAATATATAACCTTGTTTTATGCGTGTTTCTATTTAAGGACACTTTATTAAATATATATTTTTGATTCATTAATATTAATTTCACAGCCAACAACACTATAACTCATGCCAGAATAAAACTTATCTAAAGATTTCCTCCATAAGGCATGCCACAACCTTCTTGCAGTTAGAAACACTAGACAATACTTCAGCACTACACTTAAGGGCCATATTAAATAGTAAATACATCAACAAAAAGCACAAATGTGTGACAAACCAAATAGACAACAAAAAGCACACTTGTTTATAGTATCGAAGCTAAAACAAGAAAGCAAAACATTGTCTTGTTCAGTCTCAGCTGGGAACATGTATATCAGTCAACTCAAATTTTTTGACATTCTGTGCATGTCCTTAAATGACAGAGAAAGTGCTACCAAGTATTGATTTTAACTGATCTATTTTAGTTAGTAGGCAAATAGATTTTAGTGAGTAGGCAAATTTGCAAACTTGGAATTCATAAATAATGAGGATCAACTGTACCATGTAAATGCTAATCAAAGGAAAGCTGAAGCAGCTATGTTATTATCAATCAAAATAGATGTGAGAGCAAGAAAAATTGCCAGAGATAAAGAGGGACACTACCTAGTGAAAAAGAGTCGATACACCAAGAAGACATAACGATCTTAATAAGTGACCTACAAAATACATGAAGCAAAAGTGATAAACCAAAAGCAAAAGTAGAAAAATCCATAATTTTTGCTTCAGCACTCCTCTTTTAGTAATCAATAGACCAAGTAGGCTGAATATGAGCTAGGATACAGAAGAAATAAAAAATACTATCAACCAACTGTATCAAAATGATGTTTACAGAGTATTTTGTTCAAAAAATATATATATTTGAATACACATTCTTTTTAGCTCACATGAAACATTCACCAAGATAGATCATATTCTATCTCATAAATGTGCCTTACCAAATTAAGAAGAGTTGATCATAGAAAGTTTATTCTCTGACCATAATGAAATTAAACTAGAAATCAATAACAGAAAGATATGCACGGAATCCCCAAATAACTGGAAACTAAAAAACACACTTCTAAATAATCCATGGGAAAAGAGGAGATATCAAGGGAAATTAGAAAATATTTTAACCCAAAGGAAAATGAAAGTATAATATTAAAATTTGTAAGACATGCTAAAGAAATGCTTAGATGGGAATTTATAGCATTAAATATTTATATCAGAAAAAAAGAAAGATCTAATATAAACAATCTAAATTTAATCTTAAGTCTAGAATAAGAAGAACAAAATAAAGTTAAAGAAAGTAGAAAGAAGGAAATTATAAAGAGCAGAAATCAATGACATTGAAAACAAGAAAAACAATGAAGAAATTCAATGAAACAAAAAAAGGATTTTTCTTTAAAAAAATTAAAAAATTAACAAATCTGTAGCCAAACTAACAGAGAAAGATAAGTAAAAACACAAATTACAACTATCGGGAACAAAAGGGAGATATCAGTATAGATCCCACACATATTAAACAAACAAGAAAATATTACAAACAAATTTATTCACATAAATTCAATAAATTAGAGGAACCAATTCCTTAAAATACCAAAAGTCACCCAAGATAAATAGAATGGTCTTATATTTATTAAAGAAATTGAATTCATGTTTAAGGAGCTCCCTTCAGAAAAAACTCTAGGCCCAAATAGTTTCACTGGTGAATTCTACCAAATACTTAAGGAAAAAATTATATCATTCTACACCATATCTTCTAGGAAGATGAATAGGAAAGAACCCTTCCTATCTCATTTATGAAGATGACCTTACCCTGATACCAAAACCAGACAAAGATGATGCATAAGAAATAAACCACAGACCAATATCTCTCATGGACATTGACCAAACTAACTTGAACAAACTATTAACAAGTCAATTAATTCCATTAGGATCTGAAAAGAATAATACATCATGACCAAGTGAGTGTTATCTCTGGAATGTAAGGCTGGTTTAACATTTGAAAATCAATCAGTGTAATTCACAATATTAACGGCCTAAAGAAAACCCACATGATCATATCACCACAAGGAGAAAAAAAAATTGACAATATTCACCATCTATTGATAATAAAAACTAGCAGCAAACTAAGAATAGAAAGGATTTTTCTCAACCCCCAGAAAGGAGCATCTACAGAAAAATCCTACAGCTAACATATCTAATGTGAAAGACTGAATGCTTTCCCAGAAGACTGGAAACATGGCAAGAATGTCCACTCTCATTACTATGTAATATTGTACTTGAAGCCATAGCCAATGCAAAAAGGCAAAAAACTGGAAAATAAATAAAATGTTCCCTATTTGAAGACAACAGGATTGCCTACATAAAAACTCCTAAGAAATCTACAAAATAGCACCCACAACAAATGCAAAAATCAAGCGAGATCATAGAAAACAAGGTCAACATGAAAAATCAATCATGTTTTTATACTTGCAATGAATGTTTGGAAATTGAATTGTTTTTAAATCTCATTTACAGTGGATCTTCCCAAAAGAAATACATAGATGTAAATCTATAAAAACATATGCAAGATCTGTATGCTGAAAACTACAAAATACTGATGAAAGAAATCAAAGAAGAGCTAAATAAATGCAGGGACATGTTTATGTATTAGAGACTCAACATAGTTAAGATATTAATTCTCCACAAAATGATCTATAGATTTCACAGAATTCCAATCAAAATCTCAGCAGGGTTTTATGTAGATATAGGCAAGCTGATTCTAAACTTTACAGGGAAAGACAAAGAGACTACAAAAGCCAAAACTATTTTGAAAGAGATCAAAGTTAAAGGATTCCTATTACTTGACTTTTAGATTACTATAAAGCTATAGTAATTAACATGGTGTGGTATTAGAGAGAGACATATATATGAATGAGATAGGATAAAGAGTCCAAAAATAGACCCACACAAGTATAGACAATTAATTTTTAACAGGTTGCGAAGGTAATTCAATGGGGAATTATTATCTTTACAACAAATGGTATTAGAACAATTGAATATTCATATGAAAAGGAAAAAACCTTGACCTATAATTGACACCATATCCAAAAATCAGCTTATTATGGAGTGAATGTTTGTGTCCCTCCAAAATTCACATGTTGATGCCCTTACCTTCTAGTATTAGGTAAGGCCTTTTATGATTTCAGTCATATGGGAGATATAAAACTGAAAGCAACAAATGAACAAGACAAACAAGCAAAAATTCATAGACACAGATACCAGTTCAGTGGTTACCAGAGAGAAAGGGGGGAGGGAGGGAGGTAGAAAAGGGGTCAAATATATGGCAATGGAAGATTTGACTTTGGGGTGATGAACACACAATGTAATATACAGATAACATGATAGAATTGTACACTTGGAACCTGTATAATTTTATTAACCAATGTCACTCCAATAAATTTAATTTTAAAAAATAAATGCTGGGCATACAATAAAAGAGATAATTAAGTTTAGATGAAATAATGAGGGTGGGCATCTAATCCCATGATTAGATCTAAATATAAAATTATAAAACATTTAGAAGAAAACATGGGAGAAAATTTTCCTGACCTTGGGTTATACAAAAGGTTCTTAGATATGATATCAAGAGCAAAATCTATAGAACAAATTTTTCCATATTGGTTGTGTCATCCACTTTTTCTGGCTCTGGTAGTATACTTCTAAATCTCACATTCCTCCAGAAAGAGAGATTCCACCTTCATTCTAGGGAAGGGAAGGAAGAGGAATAGATAGATTTAGGGAAAGGAAGCAAGGGGCCTCATTTTGTCCTTTAGCCTCAGTCATGTGCCCCAGCTTAGTTTAACCTGTATTTAGAAATATATGCTACTTACAAAGAACATGTTTATATTTTATTCCTCTTTTTATTTTTATTAATTTTGTATAATTCCTTTAGAGGGAAGAAAAAATGAGTCCTAGGCTTAGGATAACTGAATACTTAAAAAAAGCTTTGGTCCCTTACCTTTAAGGGGTTTAAAAACTGGTGAGCAGAAAATTAAAACCCTTCTAAATTACAAAACCTATGAATACTATAAAAGGAAAAGTAAATAATTGAATTATCTGCTTTATAGAAACTGAGAAACCACCCAAAGACCCTGTCCAACTTAAGCCCTGTTCCTTACAATCTGCAGACTAACTGAAATAAGAGAATAAAGGAAATTTTATACCATATAATAAGCACGAAACCTAACTAGAATTATACAGTCTCATTCATTGTACTTCTGGACTGAAACTTGCTTCATGAATCCCTGTCACTTTTCACCTTTGCCTTTAAGTTAAGCAGAGAGGCAGTAGAACCGTTCAAAAGCACATCAATCCACAGAGACAAGGCCAGAACTAGACCTTAGGGTTCTTATTTCCCTTTGCTAAAATCCAAAAAGCTACAGTGGGTTTTAAAGGGCACAGTACCCACTGATGCAATTTTATGAACAGCTAGTTGTTAATTTATTGTTATATTCATCTTGGATTATGAAACACACTTTATTAATTTTGGAGTGATCATAACACATTCCTCTGTTTCCTCCATTACTGAGCATTAGGTTGGTTTAAAGAAAGGGGTGGGGGTGTATTTCCCTAGACTGGTGGTACAAAACATCTGAATCCCCAGATTATAGAGATTTAGAAGAGAAACAGTTCTAGAGATGAGGTTGTAATGCTAAAAAGTGGACAGAATTCAAAAACAATTTATTGTTCTGATTTTCTTTCAGAATAATATCACTATATGAATTAGAAGACATATGATTAGTAGCTGAAAAGGTAAGCTGACATATTTTTGGCACCATTCTTATTGCCTAAAAATGCTTATAATTTTTCAAGAGAAACTCAAAATTGAACAAATGACTCAAAAACAGATTTATCACAGGTTTCTGTACATATCCTATTCAGATTAATTTATGCCATCTCTGATAGTTATGAATAACTTCTACTGTCTCCACGGGGGGGGGGGGGGGGGGGGGGACAACCTAATACAAAACTTATTAGAAAATTGGAAAAGTAAAGCCCTGTCCAAACAATGGGTTGCTTAAACCAATCAGTCAACTCCAGAAATTCCCCACTGCTCATCACACAATCCTTCACCCACAATCATGCTTTTAGAAAATGCCTTGTTAACATTACCCAAGGATCCTAACTCCGGACAACTCCAGCCCATCCCCCACTTGGAAATGGAAAGACACTTCCCCTTGGCTATATCTGACCTTGAACCAAAAAGCATCCCCAGAACTGGTAAAGCATGTTTTTTTCCCAGGAAAATAGGCTTTGAGATATAATAGGGAAAAAAAAAGACAGAATCTGAGGTCAGAAAACTCCAGCTAAGACTGGCAAGACCATCTGGAATCAGCCTCCCTTGGGGTAGTAAAAGAGAAATATTATCGTTTACCTCAAAGCGCAATTTAAAGACCTAATGAGTTAACAGCATGAAAGTGCTTTATAAAGTGTTAAGTGGTTTATATATGCAACAAAGAGCTGTTGTTTTCCAACTTTACAGATCCGTGTTCATTGAATATCCTTCACTATGCAGAACAATTTCTTGCTTTGAGTTATTTGGGATGGTGGGGAGGCTGGCAGAAGGGCTCCTGGGCTTTCCTCTAGGGCATTCCTCGGAGTCACTGCTTGTGGCCAGTGTCAGAACTGACAGAAACTGAATTCTTCCCTCTCCAACAAGCATTCTGATTTGGGGAAGAGGGTGCAACTTCCTCTGCTCATTGAATCTTTTGAAGTCCTGACTGAATTATTTTATTTAAAAAACAAAAAACAAAAAACTTTCCTTTCCAGCTATCTGAGGTCCATGGCCAGAACAAATGCGAACCAACCTTTCAAATTAAAGAAACATAACAGTTAAAGAGGTATAGGCTCCTCTACTCTTTTTTTCCACAACAGTCTTTAATGAAAACAGAGCCTGGAATTCAAGAGAGAGGGAGAAAAAGACTTTGCATATACCCCTAGAGACAGTTTCATATGCTAACAATGACTACACTTTCTTCGCTGTTCCCGAACTCCACACGACCTCGTCTGAAGCACACATTCATGTCTTTGCACTCACACACGCACACCCTGGTAAGCCGAGCCGGTCGAACGCAGACAAATCTGACTCTTCCTCAACTTGTAGACACAGATAGCATCAAAGAGACCAAAGTCCTTCACCGCCATCTCCAAAAACAAAAACAAAAAACAAACAACAACAACAACAACAACAACAACAACAACAACAACAACACTGTAACCCCGCCAGCGGTGCAGTAGTTAGCAGCCTCTATGCTGCAGCCGTCGGCCGGCTGGACTTTCAGGTCTAATTCCTTAAGGAGTATCGCTCTTCTGCCCTTCGTCCCACTCCCCTGGGCTTTACTCACTTCTCTCTTCAGGTTGAGAGGAACCGGGTCACTTTGCCACTTCTCCAGAGGAGGAAATGTCAGTAAAGAAGATTCCCACCTAAGTAGCCTGAAGCCCACTGCTCTTTGCCCCATCTCTCCACCCTCTCGCTCACGTAGGCGCCTGTGACGCTGGTGAAGGTGCCAGTTCTCAAGATACCTGAGCTCCTATGGGATGTGGAGGAGCCAGGCGGGAAGAAAAGCGGCGGGACGATGGCTGGAGATTGTTAGAGGACATATGGGGCAGGACTGGGGAGAGGGGCGAAGATGCCGCACAGGGGCACTCTCCCGCCCCTCACTCACAGACAGTAACTCCGAAACGCGCAGATGGGTTCATAAGGTAAAAAAGGCCTTTTCTCCCTATTCTCTCCTTTTACTTCCCCGCTCCCCGCCTGGACACTTGGTGAAAAAGCAAGGTGCAGGTGTACCTGGAGCGAACACCATGATTTCCTCCAGCCGCTACGCCCCTAGGTAAAGAGAGACAGACAGACGGAATGTGGGAGGAAAGCCAAGACTTGGAGGGGTCCGGTGCAGGTGCTCGCGCAGGGCGCGGGCCGGTTGCCGGCCAGGGGGGTCAGCACCTCGGACAGCTCCCCGCCGTGATCCCCGGGCCGCCGCTCCAGCGGCTGCGGCGCGCTCAGCCTCCACAATGCACTGCTCCGCCGGCGGCCACAGCGGCGGCTGGAGGAGGAGACGGAATCCCTGCTCAATTCATCCCTCATTCCGGTGCCAGCTCAGCTTACATAGCTGCTTAGAGAGCAAAGCACTTCTACCGCTTCCACGAGAGAAGGAAGGACGGAAGAGGAAGCGAGAAAAAGGTAATTGCCCAGCTTCCCGGCAGGGGGACAGCTAATTGCTTCTAATTACCTGCTGTCGCTCGCCCCCGTGGATATTGAACTGACATTTAAGATGGGTTTGCCCTTTTTAAAAAATAATGCAAAAAGCTTTACTCTAGAGGCTGACTCAGTTCTCCGAGTTGGGCTGGCTCTGCCCAGGGCGGTTGGGACCTCCAAGTTAATCGGTCCTCGGGGTCCAGAACTCCTCTCTCGCTCTGAGTCCCAGTCTTGTGCTAACGTCAGAAAGACAGCTGGAGAGAAGGACAGGGTGAATATGGAGGCATGAAGAGGGCGCTCCTATCAGGCCCCGCTCCCAAGCAGCCAATCCGGCTCTAAAAGCTCCTAAGCTTGAAGGCCCTCAAGATCATCACTTTAGAGAAAGCAGGGCCAGACAGAGCAAAAGAAGAGATCTCAATTAGGCTGGCCTCATCTGCTGACAAACTCACACTCCCTGCAAAAGGATAGGCCAACGGAGTCCCCTTCAAGTGTGAGAACAGCTGAAACCCATAAAGAAATATTTGTGCTTCACTTGCCTTCACCAAACTGAAAAATTGTGTCTATGTATACCCAGTTCTACTCTAAGATACTGGTACATGCCCCACACTCACTTTGTGCTTCTAAATCCATTGCTCACTTTAAAGCATTATCTAGTTCATCCAAGAAATGCTTGTGCAATGTGGAAAGCCCACACTACATGTTACCCAGCTTGAAACCAGTTCATCTGGGTTACATCCCCAGAGCTAAAGTAACAAAGGATCCTCCAGCCTCTTGGCAGATGTCAGTTGGTTTGGGTTTAATCCTCTATTTTTGGATAGCGTTTTCCAAGAACAAATGTTGATCAGGGTCATCTCCAGTGTTTTATAGAGTTTCATCATTTACATCTCTCCCTGGAAAATATAGCTATTCTGAAAATACAGTATTTCTTAATGATTTGATTGGTGACCATAAGTTCTTTTGGCAAATATAAAACATTCAAATAGCCTTATTGGCACTGGTTTTGTTCAAAGACGTATAATAGATTAAAAATGCAAATAGTTTTACAGCCCTTGACTACAGTTTGCATGAAGGCATATGGGCAGCCTCAACATAACACAATCAGTACTGCTCTTAGCACCTGGCTCAACACAGGCTTGAACAGATGGGTCCTGCCTCAGCAACAACAAGATACAAGTCATATGGGCAGGATAAAGTGTGGGCATGACAGGATGCAGTCCTCTTGCTTCCCCAAGTTACACCAAAAGCCAGAGACCAATGATGCTTCACTCTGTCTTATTTGCTTTATTACAATGAGAAATGTGAAACAGTACTTAAAATAGTCTTTGAATGATTGAAAGATTTTTTTCTTTTAACACACTCAATAGGGCTCTCTTTTATCATCTTTATTTTTAACGAGCTTTATTCTCCTAAAGCATAAACAATTACTCATGATTAAGTTCAAGAAAAAGCAATAGAGTATAGGAAAAGAAAAAAGACTTGGAAACCAATCAGACCCAAGTATAACATCTTCATCATGTACTAGTTGTGTGATCTTGGATAACTTACTTCATTGTCTCATCTGTGATATAAGGATCAACATATCTCCAAGGCTTGTTGTGGGGATTAAATGTGATAATGGATTAATTAAGAGAGAGTACAACCTTGGTTAAACCCATTCCAGGAAATTACTGATACCCTAGGAGTAGATGACATCCTACAAGAATGCACACTCAATATGTTTATCATGTGTGAATCCCATGGAGAATTAAAATACAGATTATGATAATTCAGGAGAACAGAGTGGGTCCTTAGATTCTGCATTTCTCACAAGTTCTCAGATAATGTTGATGTTGCAGGTGCTGCTGGTCCACAGACTATATTTGGAGTAGAAAGTTATTAGATGTATCAGCATTTAAAAAGAAATAAACTCCTTACATCCTCTCCAACCTCAGAGTGCATCTTTCAAATGTTATATAAGGAAGGAACCCAGATGGAGCCCCATAGACTTCCAAGCTAGATAGAGGCCTAGGTGGTAGCAGAAAGAAAAAATGCCAAATAAATAAATAAACAAATGGTCCCATAGCGCCTTTGATTAGCCTACTGTGGCAATAGGAGGTAATATGATCCAGTAAAAACCAAAGCTACAGGTCAATGACAGAAGAAAAATTTTCTTCTCAATTCCATCCTCATCTCTTCTCTGCCCTTCCTCCTGCCATCATCTCTTCATTCTCTCTACTCAATAAACCACCACTACCCAGCCAGAGGACAATATACTCCCAATCCAGTTTTTGCTTAATTATATTTTAGTAAGAGCAATTAATTCTATTCCCTATAAAACCAAGGCACTTTAATTTTTTTATTTACAGTTATTTCATCAGTAAATTTTATATTTAACAATATCATCTCCAATTTTTACTTCTACTGGAGTTATTATTCTGTTGGTTTAATTTAAATACCCTAATAATCCTACTGTAGTTTTTATATCTTAATGTAAATGATCAATTTAATAACAAAATGCCTCAGAGAAAAATAAAAATTCCCTTTCATTCTACTAT
>NW_011888903.1:5196530-5199254 GCF_000151845.1 Pteropus vampyrus | reverse complement strand
CATGAAATTCTAGAAAAGGCTTAAGAAGCTATAGTGACAGAAAGCAGATCAGTGATTGTCTGGAGCTTGGGGATACTGAGAGGTTGATTGAGATTGACTGAAAAGGCAGACAAATGAACTTTTTGGGATGATGGAATTGTTCTGTATCTTTACCCTTAGTGGTGTTTATATGGGTATATACATGTGTCAAAACTCATTAAACTATATACTTATAATTAGTGCATTTTACTTTATGTAAATTATACTGCTATAAAGTTAATCTAAATAGCATATTTTAACCATCTAATATTTAAATATGAGTGCAAATATTCTAAAAATGGGACATTTTAAGAGCTAGAATTAACTATAAAGTATGCTAACTCAATTTTTCCTAATTTTTAAAAATGCTTTACATCTGAAATAATTTTACATTTTCTATTCAACACCTTTGATCCACTGTAATTAGCTAATATAAATAATTGATGAATGAGTAAATAAATACAAAATGTTGCAATTTATTTTCAAAATGGCATTACTCTTCATTAATTTATTCAACAAGCATTTATTGATCAAAGGATCAATACTAAAAACAGCAATAGATACTGAAGATTCAGACTCATAAAATACGGGTATGCTTTCAACTAGCTTAGAGTCCAGTATAAAAAAAAAGAGACCACAAGGGGGCAGGAAAAAGGAAGAAGGAGAGAAGAACACTGAGACCCAGCTGAGGACTCCAAATATTTATCTACAAAGCTGTCAGATGGTGTGGTCACATGAAGTCAGAGTATGTATGTGTTAAAATATCTAAAGTAGGCCCAAGACGAAGTCACTCCTGCTAAACTCCCATCAGCAAACAAAACTTACCTAAGTTTCTATGCTCGGTTCTCCCAGAAAAGGAAGTCAATCAATCAGTGCTTACCCACTCAGCACAAGTTACCAGCTCCAAAACTTTCCTTTGTTCCATATGAGGAACACAACCCTGCTTTAACCATTAGCAAATGCCTGGTATAACTTCCTTGTTCCTGATTACTTTGTTCTATAAAAATCTCTCACTTAGTACAGCTCTTACATCTGGTGGATTGGATGCTACCCTATTCATGAATCACTGAATAAAGCCAGTGACATCTTTTCAAAATTTATGATTGCTGGATTTTCCTTTAACAAATGAGAATGCCATTAAACCCATAGGATCCAAGTTGAGAAGGGAAAGAAGTTAAGTCATGAGGAACTCTCTAAGGACGAAGGAAATACAAGGTCATTCTGGACTAGAAATTATGAGGTTGAAAGACCAGCCCCACAAGTGCAAATAAGAAAGCGGGCAGAACTGCAGGCAGGATTTCTAAGTTTAAGGTTTCAGTTGTGGAGCCCTTTTGGATGACAAAGTCTTGGGAGTGCTCCTATAAAAGACTGCTAAACAATCAGCAGAGAGGAAGTGAAAGAGTGAAGTGTCAGTGCTGTTTGGAGTCATCCTGAATGGTGAATGGACAAAGGTGGAGAAGATCATGAACCACACAGCTTGGCTTCTAACAGTGGGGGAAGGAGAGTGAATAGTTATACATACTGAGACGTTGCCAAATAATCTAAGGAGAAAATACTTTAAAGGTCTTTCGATAAGTTAATAATGCTTAAGTAGCATAATAACATTTGGAAATTGAAATTAATGATTTTCATAGTAATTGATTTTTACACCATTTTACGTATTAATAGTAGACATTAGGCTGAATCTTGGCATGTGAATTTTAAACTATGTGCTTGAAATGTAAAGCAGAGAGTAAAGTCTTGAAAGCCAATGCTTTTAATTAATTGCAGGAGCAGAGGGGAAAAAGTTTTTTGAGTCCTAACCTCAAGATTAAATTGGTAAGAGTTCAGGAGAAAAGCCAGAAAAAGCATAACTAGTTTTTCCACCCCAAAGGAAATATTTTGCATTTATTTTATTTTGTTTGAAAATGCATTCTGGGTTTGTGGGTAAAAATTTTTTTTTACAGGAAAAGAAAAGAAATAGATTTATCAGGGCCTCCAAAAAAGGAGACTGTGTCCAATGGCTATGCCCCATTCCATGAAGAGATGGGGCCTCAAAGAGAAAATGACTGGAAGACCAGAAGAATGTGGAGAAATTGCAAGACCTTAATATAACTCCTGAGGAAAGAGTAAAGATAGTGTCGAAGATAGAAAGTCCAGCCTAAGAAAAAGTCTACTAAGAGTTTATTTGAGCCAAACTGATGAGAATTTCTGGAAGCAAAATCTCAACGGATTAAAAAAATGCTCTAGAAAATGGCAGTTTTACAGCTTATTTTATACATTAGAATCAAAGGAAGAGACATAAGGAGGGTTACATGAGATTCACTGGTGGTAGATTAGGGAGGTAGAAAAAAGTAAAGAGGATAAATCTCTGTGATTGGATAAAAAGTAAGAGAAAGAAACACATACTTCTTTTACATTGATGGTATGGGATAGTTAACATTTACAAAGACATTTTGGCATAGCTTAAAAAACAAACGATTAAATAATCTTTTTTTTTTTTAATCACCATACCGCAACAGCCACCCTGATCCCAATCTCAAACCTCAGACCTTCCTGATCCTGAGGCTCACGAATGAGGTGACAGGTGGGCTGATATAGGGGATCTTAGACACACTTCATTCAAATTTTTGTCATCTTTCCTCCCATTTTAACATTCTCCTATAATCTTACTCTCTCTCAACTGGTCCAGCATCTTTCATTTATGCTAAAAATCTACAAGTGACC
>NW_011888903.1:5192582-5194990 GCF_000151845.1 Pteropus vampyrus | reverse complement strand
CCCAGTATATCCCTCACCCAGTATCAATATATATTAACTTATGGCAAATCTTGTGTCATCTATACCTGCACCCATACCTCCAACCCTCTCACCTCTAGATATTTTGAAGCCCATCTCAGATACATCATTTCACTTGAAATTATTTTAGTATATCTCTCTAAAAATTAGATATTTGAATATAATCACACCAGTGTCATACCTTTAAAAATAACTGTATTAAAGGTAATCAAAATTAGTCTGTTTATCCTCTCCCTAACAGTAGTATGTCCTTAAAATGCTTTAACTCTGATCACACTCCTCTCAATGTATACATTATTAGTATCTAATATTTTAGTTCTAGCCATTTTCTCCTAAAGTTAGATGTTATTGTTTTATAGAATCAATATTTCCTTATCAACATATATATATTAATAGCTGGCTCGGTTTAAAAATCCCTGTACTGGGAGATCTTTTTATAATAAACTTTGATTGTGTTTATCTAAAAATGTCTTTATTTAATTCTTGTTTTGAAGGATTATTTTATTGGATAGGTTTCTAGGATAATTTGTTATTTTTCTCGGTATATCAACTACTTCTCTTAGTTTTGGACAGGGTTAGATTAGAATGGAAAAAGAACCCTGTCAATAATATCAACAGAACGTGTTTCCCATCTATACCATCTCTGGCAGCAAAAGTAGGAGAGTTTGCTTTCTATTCAGAATGGGCTCAGACTAAGCCTAAGTTGTATGTAATATCTTAGTCCTCTCAAAAATCACTAGACTCTTACCTAATTTAGATAAAGCTGATTATGATCAGCACTTTGAATACCCAGGCCTTTAACACAGAAGTCTTTGTCCAGGGATATTGTAGTCAAAAGAGGCTATTGTGCACACTCTTCCCTTTTCCCCAGAACCCTAGGTTCTACGGATAGAGTTTTCTCTCCAGAAGAGCTCTGCGGTTTGAGTGGGCCCTTGATGCAGAAAACAGTGTACATTGTGGAATAAGCTGGCAGACCAGTCTTAGCAGCCTGGAACTTTAAAGAGCAAGGCTGGGCCTCAGGAGCAGTCTCTGGGACTACAGAAGAGTCAGCATTTGCAACAGCACCATCTCCTAATATTTGCTTCTTTATTTCATAAATAACTAAAAATTTCTGATTGGTCAGCCCTTCACACATGTAATGTGCAGAGATAGAGGATGTTCCAGTATGTCAGCTTCTAAATTTTCTGACACTTTACCGCCAAATGTTTTCATTCTTCAAATTTGTATAGAAATCCTTACTATGCACATTTCCCTGACACAAGACATCTGGCATCTTTGTTATGGTTGTTCAATACATTTTGATGTTTACTGAACTGGTACGACATAGAACAAACTAAGACGTAAGTACACAAGTAGACTAGGATTTATGCTTAAAGCTAAAGTATTATATGTTTTCACTTGTAATTTGCCATTAACTTCAGAAGTAGGGTTGGCATAATTCATTACTGAGCACAAAGCTTTCCTTGAGCCTATCTCTCTCACACACATGGAATTCAGAAGGATGGGCAGAATAGTTCTTTAATTCAGGTTCAAATTGCCCATTCCCAGGCACCTCAAAGCATCCGCTTTGAATGGCATGAAAGGGCTTTGAAAGTCTTCATCCTTAACCTATGAAGTTACTCCTCTCCTGGACAACAACATCCTCTTCCCTCAAGTAGGACCTGCTGCTCATCCTCAGCTTCCCCTGGGTTATTGGTCATTTAGTTTCATCCATTTTCCCACTAGATGTTGCTTAACAGGCTTAGGCTCCTTGTGAGTGCAGAAAGAATAAAAAGAAGATGTCTTCATCAGGGAGGCCTCAGGACCAGGCATCTTCATTACCAGCCTTCTATACAACTAAAAGTGTCTTCTTAGCCTAAGGCCCATGTGCAAGAGAAGTCTTTGTCTCTTTTTCTTCTTAGTTTGAGGACCCCAAAGTGAGTAGTTATTAATAAAAATACAGCAATTTGAGACAAGAACAATACAAAAGTAAGTGATACCTAGAAAGTAAGTAGTGCTTTTATTTTCTATTCCACAAATAATTTTGAGTACATATTATATGCCAAGCACTGACCTAGTATTCATCAGTGAACAAAATAAAGATCTCTACCCTCATGGAACTTACATTCTAATAAGAAAGCTGATATTCGATTAAGTGGTCATAAGAAAAAATACTGGATCCTATAATTGCTCATTACAAGACATCTAGCCTAGTTCTGGGGTAGAGAGAGCTAGGACAATGAGAACTTTCCTGAAGAATTGACATCTGATCCGAGATCTGAAGGATAAGTAAGAATTAACTACCTAGAATATCTATCCTCTCATTGCTGACTCTTTAAATGATGAGGTACTATAATATGTAAACATATAATATATAAAATAAACATAGTGTTTAATAAAAGGAATTAGAA
>NW_011888903.1:5190024-5192532 GCF_000151845.1 Pteropus vampyrus | reverse complement strand
GGATTTTCCTTTAACAAATGAGAATGCCATTAAACCCATAGGATCCAAGTTGAGAAGGGAAAGAAGTTAAGTCATGAGGAACTCTCTAAGGACGAAGGAAATACAAGGTCATTCTGGACTAGAAATTATGAGGTTGAAAGACCAGCCCCACAAGTGCAAATAAGAAAGCGGGCAGAACTGCAGGCAGGATTTCTAAGTTTAAGGTTTCAGTTGTGGAGCCCTTTTGGATGACAAAGTCTTGGGAGTGCTCCTATAAAAGACTGCTAAACAATCAGCAGAGAGGAAGTGAAAGAGTGAAGTGTCAGTGCTGTTTGGAGTCATCCTGAATGGTGAATGGACAAAGGTGGAGAAGATCATGAACCACACAGCTTGGCTTCTAACAGTGGGGGAAGGAGAGTGAATAGTTATACATACTGAGACGTTGCCAAATAATCTAAGGAGAAAATACTTTAAAGGTCTTTCGATAAGTTAATAATGCTTAAGTAGCATAATAACATTTGGAAATTGAAATTAATGATTTTCATAGTAATTGATTTTTACACCATTTTACGTATTAATAGTAGACATTAGGCTGAATCTTGGCATGTGAATTTTAAACTATGTGCTTGAAATGTAAAGCAGAGAGTAAAGTCTTGAAAGCCAATGCTTTTAATTAATTGCAGGAGCAGAGGGGAAAAAGTTTTTTGAGTCCTAACCTCAAGATTAAATTGGTAAGAGTTCAGGAGAAAAGCCAGAAAAAGCATAACTAGTTTTTCCACCCCAAAGGAAATATTTTGCATTTATTTTATTTTGTTTGAAAATGCATTCTGGGTTTGTGGGTAAAAATTTTTTTTTACAGGAAAAGAAAAGAAATAGATTTATCAGGGCCTCCAAAAAAGGAGACTGTGTCCAATGGCTATGCCCCATTCCATGAAGAGATGGGGCCTCAAAGAGAAAATGACTGGAAGACCAGAAGAATGTGGAGAAATTGCAAGACCTTAATATAACTCCTGAGGAAAGAGTAAAGATAGTGTCGAAGATAGAAAGTCCAGCCTAAGAAAAAGTCTACTAAGAGTTTATTTGAGCCAAACTGATGAGAATTTCTGGAAGCAAAATCTCAACGGATTAAAAAAATGCTCTAGAAAATGGCAGTTTTACAGCTTATTTTATACATTAGAATCAAAGGAAGAGACATAAGGAGGGTTACATGAGATTCACTGGTGGTAGATTAGGGAGGTAGAAAAAAGTAAAGAGGATAAATCTCTGTGATTGGATAAAAAGTAAGAGAAAGAAACACATACTTCTTTTACATTGATGGTATGGGATAGTTAACATTTACAAAGACATTTTGGCATAGCTTAAAAAACAAACGATTAAATAATCTTTTTTTTTTTTAATCACCATACCGCAACAGCCACCCTGATCCCAATCTCAAACCTCAGACCTTCCTGATCCTGAGGCTCACGAATGAGGTGACAGGTGGGCTGATATAGGGGATCTTAGACACACTTCATTCAAATTTTTGTCATCTTTCCTCCCATTTTAACATTCTCCTATAATCTTACTCTCTCTCAACTGGTCCAGCATCTTTCATTTATGCTAAAAATCTACAAGTGACCTTTAATTTGTCTGACTTTACTTTCTAAATAATTCTTAAATTTACCAGCTACTTTCCATCCCTATCACCTCTGTCCTAATCAAACCCTCGTTATCTCTCACATGGACTAGCATAACAGCAATCATAACTGGTTTCTTGGTCTCATGTTTTCATATTCATCTGCTTATTTATAGTCATCTGCTTTACGTTCGTCTCTTTTAAAATCACTCAACTTCACCTTCAGAATGGGAAAGCAGTCATATAAATAAATGAGTGTGGCTTTGTTTCAATAAAACTTTATTTACAAAAACAGGTAGTGGGCCAGATTAATCCTTGATTTACCACATAGTTACCAGAGTTATCTGTAGAGAATGCAACACTAACCATGTAACTATGTCACTCCTCTCTGAAGAAAAAACTAAATATTTGATAATTCTACATTGTCTGCAAGATAAAATATCCAAATAACTTCTAAATCTGTCCTACACATTTCATCTGGCCTCCATCTATCTAACTTTATATGTCAGCACTTTCTGCCTTCTATTTCACGTTCCTGTAAAACTGAACTATCCAGTTCCCTGTACACAAATGTTGTTCCCTGATGTTCCTAGTCTGATATCTTTATTCTTGTCTTTCTCCAATCTGGAATGACCTACTCACATTTCCTCTTCACTTGGTTAATTTCTACTTATTCTTCCAGAAAAGACCCAGGCCTCCTTCTGGAAGCTTTTCATAACCCACACAAGATTAGGTGCCCTCCCGTCTTCCAAAAATTCCTGTGTTTATCTCTACTATTGTTAGTACTGCATTGGATTGTAATTACTTACTTGCTTCCCTCAGTAACTATGAGATACTCAACAGGTTTCTTTTCAAGTGAATGCCCAGCATTCTTAGTACATAGTAGAAATCACACACATTTTAAAATGTTTATC
>NW_011888903.1:5185633-5188488 GCF_000151845.1 Pteropus vampyrus | reverse complement strand
TTTTGATGTTTACTGAACTGGTACGACATAGAACAAACTAAGACGTAAGTACACAAGTAGACTAGGATTTATGCTTAAAGCTAAAGTATTATATGTTTTCACTTGTAATTTGCCATTAACTTCAGAAGTAGGGTTGGCATAATTCATTACTGAGCACAAAGCTTTCCTTGAGCCTATCTCTCTCACACACATGGAATTCAGAAGGATGGGCAGAATAGTTCTTTAATTCAGGTTCAAATTGCCCATTCCCAGGCACCTCAAAGCATCCGCTTTGAATGGCATGAAAGGGCTTTGAGAGTCTTCATCCTTAACCTATGAAGTTACTCCTCTCCTGGACAACAACATCCTCTTCCCTCAAGTAGGACCTGCTGCTCATCCTCAGCTTCCCCTGGGTTATTGGTCATTTAGTTTCATCCATTTTCCCACTAGATGTTGCTTAACAGGCTTAGGCTCCTTGTGAGTGCAGAAAGAATAAAAAGAAGATGTCTTCATCAGGGAGGCCTCAGGACCAGGCATCTTCATTACCAGCCTTCTATACAACTAAAAGTGTCTTCTTAGCCTAAGGCCCATGTGCAAGAGAAGTCTTTGTCTCTTTTTCTTCTTAGTTTGAGGACCCCAAAGTGAGTAGTTATTAATAAAAATACAGCAATTTGAGACAAGAACAATACAAAAGTAAGTGATACCTAGAAAGTAAGTAGTGCTTTTATTTTCTATTCCACAAATAATTTTGAGTACATATTATATGCCAAGCACTGACCTAGTATTCATCAGTGAACAAAATAAAGATCTCTACCCTCATGGAACTTACATTCTAATAAGAAAGCTGATATTCGATTAAGTGGTCATAAGAAAAAATACTGGATCCTATAATTGCTCATTACAAGACATCTAGCCTAGTTCTGGGGTAGAGAGAGCTAGGACAATGAGAACTTTCCTGAAGAATTGACATCTGATCCGAGATCTGAAGGATAAGTAAGAATTAACTACCTAGAATATCTATCCTCTCATTGCTGACTCTTTAAATGATGAGGTACTATAATATGTAAACATATAATATATAAAATAAACATAGTGTTTAATAAAAGGAATTAGAACAGTAATCATAGTAACTAATAGACTATAATATACTTGTTCTTCTCCCCTTGTAGAAGCCCTACACCACACTGCTCCCAGCTGCCAGGCACTAGGATATGACTACTCTGGGAACACTGGCTAAGTAGGGCCCCAAGTACTCTCCCATTCTTTTTCTCACATTCCTCAGGTCTGAATTCCATCTCCACTGCTAGATCTTAAGTTCCTAGAAACTTTGTATGGGCCTTCTTTCATGTCCCTCAGAGGCTGGGGTTCTGGACCCATTCTAGGCATTATGGAAATACTTGTTCATGTTTAAACTAGGATGATTTATTCCAAAGATCAAGTTTTAATCTGGATACTTAAATTCCAAACAAAAGAGAAAATTAGTATTACTTTCTAAAATATATTTTCTAAATAAATTTTTATTTTATCCACTTTCTGTGTGAGATTTTGTGCTTAAGGAAAGCAATATTCATAGTTTATCCCATCTTTAGAAAAATACCTTTATTTCCATTTTGGATGAGCATTTGTTGATCATTTTATCATATTATAAGGATGCGTATTGAAAATACAATTTGAGTTCATATGACAAACTAGAAAAGAACCATGTAGGATGAAGAAAGAAACATTAAGAGCAAGACAGTATGAGAATATAGGCATATTTCTGAGCTTCTATTTTCTAAATGCCAAGATGGAAAAATTAATACCTAACACATAGGATTTGGAAGAAAATTAAGTGATATAACAAATAATAAAATACAATGCTTGGTTAATGAACAACAATGAGAGGCTGTAGTAGTAGTAGCCATCATAGAAGTAGTCATTTTTGTTATGAAATATCAACATTTGTGACCTGGCTTAAGTCCAAAAATCTATGCAATATTTTCCTCTGCGCAAAGCTGCTTCTTACAGAAATGAGTTGAGAATAAATTAATGTGAAATCCTTTTAAAATGGTATGAAAAAATGTTTAAGATTATTCATTAAATATTCATTTGATATATCTTTGCTGAATATCTATTACATGCAAGGCAGAGAGTTAATTGCTGTTTGAGACATAAAAATAATATATGATTCCTGCCCTTAAGAATGCTCCATTCTAATAAAGGTGCGAGACATACACATAAACCACCAAATTGCCAGGCAGAATATAATTAAATGCCATGTAACAGTGTAAAAAAAGACTATGGAATTCAAACAATGGGCAGATAACTTCCAACTTTACAGAAATGAGTTTATATATGTTAAAATTAGAAAATCACAGGCAAAAGTGTATAGAGGTTAACTTTAATAGACAAATAACCATAGATAAATGGGCCTCTGTCCATAGAAAATCATTCATTTGACACTGGTCTTGAGATTTGAGATTTTAAACAAACAGCAGCCCCAATGCACAAGGAAAATCTAACCACCACCAATATTTTCATGTACTTATTTTTGAATACCATATCTCTATTGACCACTGAATCTGTATGTACCCTGTACATAGGCATATACATTTACACTGTATGTATCATATTATCAAGACTGCCCTGCCATGCTGGTTAGAGAACAATAATTGCTTAGAGTCCACATTTACATCATGACAACCTTGACTTTCAATAAATCTTGGAAAAGACTGAGTCTGTTCCCATAAATCCCACTCTGACGACACTGTGTCTCATTGGTCAGAATCTCTATAGATCCTCTACTTCTCTGAATCCCTAGAGTTAGACTATATAGAACATCAGTTCTTTCTTTTTCCCTAGAATTCTTGAAAAAAACAAATTCCCATTACAAACAG
>NW_011888903.1:5183491-5185298 GCF_000151845.1 Pteropus vampyrus | reverse complement strand
AATACTACTATGAATAAGGCAGTCAATGCATCCAGAATCTTCAGTATTTATAGAGCCATGAGACTGGAGGAGAGAAAATGGGAAGAGAATAGGATACATAAGAGTTTTAAGGACTGAACCATAAACATTCCAATGTTTAGAAATCAGGAAGATGAGGAGAAAGCAGCAAAGGCTGAAAAGAGAAGCCAGTGAAATACCTTCATACCCCTGACCTGTCTTTCCCTTTTCTTCTCCTCCTCCTCATTCCTCCTTCCCTCCCTTCCTCTCACTCTTCTCTCTCTCTCTCTTTCACTCTCGCTCTCACTCTTTCCTCACTCCTTCCTTCCATCCCTCCCTCCCTTTCTCTCTCACTCCCACTCTTTCTCACTCTCTCCCCATCTTTGCTCAATCTATATCTCTCCCCTAAGGAAGAGTAACCTACTTGATTAATGAGTTTAGGAGAGAACCTGGTAATTGATGTCTACTCCTTCCTTCCTTCTCCTTGCCTTTAGGGACCTGGCTGCCTGCAGAAAGCCTGGGTTCTCTGCTTCCTTATGGGATAATATGAGAAGGCCTGAAATTTTCTGTGCTACCCATGACTCTGATGGGTAAATCTATCTCATCCTGGAATTCATTATTATGTAGCCCATTTGCCTACAGCTCTAAGCTACATTCTCCAATGTCGGATTTACCAGTAATAAAAACAATGTTTTAATCTATGTCTGCCTGATTTCTTTGCCTTATCTCTTAATTGGTTCGAAACTCTAGTTATCAAGAAGGGTCAAGTTCATCAGGTCCCCTCAAAAGCCAGTATCTCAGAGCACAAATTCAGAATCAGATGATCTGCAAGAACAATTCCAACTCCAAAAAGAAGTCCATGATTTACACCACTGCTTATCATTTGAAAGCAGCCAAGATGGAGACAGAAGGTCATAGACTTATAGATTTCGGAAGTGAAAGGAAAATAAGATCACCTATTCACAGCTTGTTGATGAGAAAACTAAAACTCAGAGAGAGAACCTAACCAGTGGCAGAACCAGGACTATGACTCAGGTCTCTTGACTCCCACCCAGTCCAGTGAGAATTTTACCTCTGAGGAAAACCTTAGTCTTACTCAATCTCACTCATTTCTGAAGGAAACTAAACACAAAAGACTACTTTCCAGAGTATTTTTCTTCAAACTGTCCCTACAATCTCCACATATACATATTGACTCATTATACAGCCAAAAAAAAAAAAAAAAGTGGATACTTGGCCACTTAAAATAATCCCACTTATAAATACTTTTCCTTCAGTGATCTTTGCTCGATCAAAGAAAAAGCCTATTATTTCCTGCAATCATGTAGGTAACTGAAGAAATGTCTACTGATGATTCATGACTACCAACCTTAAAAGAGCCCTTAACATTTTCTTAGTCAGTGACTTGCTCACTCTTCTAACTGCTTTAAATCATCTCCCTAACTCTCAGTTCCTTCTTCTCAGAGAAATTGAAGACTTCAGATAGTGTCCTCTCCTTCTTTTATCCAACTCTACAAACCCAGCTATATATGTGCCCAGCCTCTTTTCATCCTTTTAGTTACAGTAGAGAGGCAATCCTCAACTCACCTAATGCCGATCATCCTATCTGTCCTCAGATCCAATTCCCTGCCACCTTCTCAGATAAAATGCCACAATCAATTATCTCTTCCCTCTCCTGCGTATTCTGCTGGTCCCTCTCATTTAGATCCTTTCCATCAACATTTAAACAAGCTCAAATATATTGCAAACAAAAACAGAAAACATGCCACACCCACTTCTAACTATAACCATATTCAAGGCCAGATTAGAT
>NW_011888903.1:5170964-5180811 GCF_000151845.1 Pteropus vampyrus | reverse complement strand
CAATAGGGATGCAAGTTCATCAGCTCAGAGTGAAGATTGAGGAGGAAAGATCTGAAGTATGGTCAGTATGAAACAACCATCAGGAGAGCTGAAGAGTGAGTACTAGTAAATGTCAGTATGATTTCTAGACAACATTTTAGGCACACTTAATATTAATGATCATATAAACTGAGCACATTCAAAATGATTTTGTGTTTTTCTCTAACATGGATGCAACTAAGGAGCAAGTAGAGAACTGAATTTAAGAAGGATTGTGGTTTTTCCGAGAAGATAGAATGAAGTAAGAGGTCAAGGGAGTCAAGCATGTATGCAAAGGAATGATTATAATGGTGTCATGGAATGAATATAAATTGAATAAAGTGGTCAAAAGTGGGCAATGAGTGAATATAAGTTGAATAAAGTTGTCCTTCTCACAAAAGAAATGAGAAGCAATGAAAACATAAGAGATCAAGGGACTATAGATGCTAGTGGAAAAGCAACACTGGAGTAGGGGTATAGAGAGTGTGACCTGGAAACATAAGAACTGATAGTAAGAGGGTGGTTGGAATTGAGATTAAGTAGGGTTACAGTAATTGATAATGGCAGGCTCAACATGTCCAAGATGAAACCATGATCCTTTTCCAATGTTTCTTATCTTGGTGAATGAAACCAACAAGCTCTTATTTCACTGCATGTAGTACATTACTCCATCTTGTCCATTTGACCCTTTAGAGAACTCCCAACACTCTCACTTCTTTTCTCACCTGCTATTCTGATAATCCAAGCTACCAACATCCCTCGCTTGAACAAGTGCAATAGTCTTTTAACTGATCATCCCACATCTGCTCTGACCCCAACTATAGACAGAGTAATCTTTTCAAGACAAACAATTAATCATGTCCCCCACTAATTAAAACTTCAGTGACTTTCTACTGCTCTTAGGAATAAGACCAAAATTTGTCACATGACCCACAGGGTACCATAATTGTCTAGTCCCTGCCTCTTTCTCCAGCCCCATCTGCATTGCTCTCCTTCTCACTCACTTTATGCTGTACAAACACTGAAATTTTTAAATTTTCAAATAGATCATGCTTCTTCTAACAACAAACTTTACCTCCTGCCTTTGTAAAAATCACCCATCTCTTCCCTTCTTCCGGTTAATGCCTTCATATTATTTACATCTTTACATCACAACTTAAGTACACTTTCTTCAAGGACCACTTCTCTAACCCCACAGTGTAAACTGGGGTCCCTTTTTTATGCTCTATCAATGCTAATTATCTTTCTGTGTGCCACCCCAGATCCTTAGCCATGGATCACCAGCTCCAGAAAAGCAGCAACTGTGTCTGTTTTCATTCATTGTTGTGGCCCTAGTGCCAAGGACAATCCTGACACATAATTGGCAATCAGAAATTGTTTTCATAAAGAATGGTGTTAATTGCATGTGTATGTTTAATGTTTCCTTTTTTCAGAAACATCTTGCTATGCTTTAAGCAAACCATCCTCATTAATTTTCTCTCATATGTTCTAAAACCCATTTTGCTCAATTCAGTAACAATTTATTTAATATGTACCATGCTTCAGGCATAAGGGATTCAGAAATTAGTGGGTATAATCTTTACTTTTAATTTGTATATTCTAGTATGACAAACAGATACGTACACAAAAAAACTATAATTAATTCATCCAATGCTTATTGAAGATTTATTAAATATCAAGATTTCTAGGTCCTAGAAATATAGCATTGAACAAACGTGTGTGGAGTTTATAATCTGGTGAAAATTATTCTGGAGGTATGTAGCACCATTGAGGAAGAAGCAACTAATTCTTCGATGAATTAGGGACCATAAAGAAAGGCATAACAGAAGAAGTAATAAATAGAGGCTCACCAGGTAGATAATGAGACATGGAGCCAGAATGATACCTTACCACACTTTTTATTTTATCCTAAAGATTCATGTTTAATGTTTAAGTATTACAGTGGTATCATTGATTAGGTATTATAGAAAGACATTTGCAACATGAAGGACAAATTATAGCGAAAACAACAAAAGTGTTCTTTTGAAAACTATTCCAAAGTCTAAGGAAGAAATTATCAAGATCCATCTACGGCCATGCTACCCTGAACAAGCCCGATCCCATCTGATCTTGGAAGCTAAGCAGGGTCGGGCCTGGTTAGTACTTGGATGGGAGACCACCTAGGAATTACAGGTGCTGTAGGTGTAAAAAATAAAAAAATAAGGGATTGTAAAATGACAAGGTCCTTGCAATCTCTGAGATTAACCAAGGGATGCCTCACTTAAAAAAGAAAAAAAAAAAGAAATTATCAGGATCCAGAATAAGATAGTGGCAGAAGGAACAGAAAGGAGAGGATAGATTTGAGAGATAGAATTTACTTATTTACCTTAATGGCTAAAGAAAGAAAAATTCTTAGATGAGAAGGTTTTTAACATGAATGGAAAAATGAGTTATAGAAGATACTGCTATATTCCTATCAAACCTATTCCTTATTACTTCTGAGCACACAGCCAAATTATATATCATGGTCTCCCTTACAGTTAGGTGCGGCAACATGACTAATTTTTGGTCAAAGAAATGTGAGCGGAGATGATGATCACCACTTCCACCACTTGATCTGGATAAAATCAATAAAAATATCTTCCAATATATCTTCCTTTCTCTTCCCCCATCAGCTGGACGTCAGTGCTCAGGGTGATGAAAGAAGAGCCTCTGTTAGCTCAGGTCCCTCAAGGGAAATCTTACATGCCCTTCCCATTGACTGGACTTTACATTAGTAAGAAAGAAACATCTATTGTGTTAAGCCACTAAGATTTGGGGATTTACTCAGCAGCAAGGGTTCACCTAACTAATACAATGGTGATGCCATTAGCCAAGACAGAGATTTGGAAGCAGAAGCTGATGCAGAGGTAAAGATAGAGACTTCAATTTAGGCCATATTTAGTTTGAAATTCTTTTGACATATCCAAGTAGCTGGAAATAGTGATCCAGAAATCAGAAGAGAGCTAGAGGCAAAGCTTTGAAAGTTTTTTGAAATATAAGTGACCATAGGCTTGGTCCAGATTGAAATATCATAGAAAGGATATAAAGAAGAAAAGATAAAGTCCTGGAATGAGAAATATCAGCATTTAAAGGAATGCAGAAAAAGGAGGGATCAGAAGGTTAAGAGAACACTTTCTCAAAATTTTTCATGATCAGTATTTTTTACAATAAACCAAAATAGTTGGTCTTAGAAGTCTTTTTAGGGACCACTTAACCTTGTTAAATTGATAGTCATATAAGCCGTATTATTGCATCTGCTATTAAAACTTTGTTTTCAATTAACTCCTTAATGCTTTGCTTCCTACATTGAAAGATCTAAAATTCAATAAAACCATCCTTCTCACCTAAAATGCCAAAATACATTTAAATATTGTACAAAACTTTGAAACCAAAAGATGGCCTCCAATGAATTCTCTGATACATTTTATAATCTCTTTGGTTAAGACGTTGTCTTACTTGTATCAACTTTTTAATATTTAATCCCTTACACATGCATTATTCGTTTGGTGCCCTTAACAAAGCCGTAAAGTTGGTGAATGTGGTTGGGGTTCCATACATCTGACAAATGATCAAAAGGGACCATTACCTTAGAATGGGGCTCATGTTGAAAGAGAGCCCATTCCAGGAGGCAGAAGAACTCTCCCAAAGATATCTGCAAGAAAAATATGTCCATTTTAAAATACTATTTCAATTCCATTCATCAAATTATCCATTCATCAAATCCCTGTTGTTTATGAATCTCACAAATCATTTTACTGTGACATCAGTTCCTGACTCACAGTTTGAGTCATTGCAAATGATCCCTCAGAGAGAGTGAGCAAATGATAAAGGGTGCATCCTGGACAACAAAAACAACCATTTATTTGATAGTCACGCTATTCTTTATCATAAGTGCTTTTAGCAATTTCAAATACATTCTGATTAATTCCTCACAGACAGAGAATAGTTATGCATTTACTGCCTAAAGGAAGTAGCTATTTTGAAATATTCCTGATTTAACTTGTTTTCTAAAAAAAAATTGAGTCAAATAAAAACTAACATTCAATGAGTTCTCCTAAATGCCAACTTTTGTTTAGGTCATCTCTTATATTATCTTAAAATATTATTCTAAATGATCAAATTTCTAGCTGATTTTATGTGTTGACCTGGTAAGACTATGGTCAAACACTAGTTTACATGTTGCTATGAAGGTATTTTTTGGATATGATTAATATTTACAATCAGTTAACTTTAAGGTGAGCAGATTACCCTCTATGATATGGATAAGTCTCATTCAATAAGATGAAGTATTTAAGAGCAAAGACCAAAATTTCCCTCCCAAAAAGAATTCTGCCCACAGAATAGAAATTCTGCCTGACCTTTTAGTCTTCAGGTTCAGAACTGCGACATCGACTCTTACCTGAAACTTCAGGCTACCAGTTTATTCTACAAATTTCAGATTTGCCAGTCCCTATTATGGCAAAATCATCCCCCTTTCAATAAATCATATACACTTAACATTCTCTACTACAAACTTGGCCATGTCCAAAGCAGGTATGCAATGTATTTTCTCTTGTCTTTTTAAACATTGAGAAGTTGGTAGAACCGCAAAGGGGGGAAAAAAAACACACACACACAGCATGGTCCTTGTCTTTATTTGTTATAAGGAATTTTTTTGATAGGATACACTTGAAAGATAATTTCCTATAGGAACATATCAATAAATATATCCTTGATTAACAAGATTTAGAGATGAATAAAAGAAGAACGTATTAGGGTTCTCCAGAGAAACAGAACCACCCTTATAACCTCATTTAACCTTAATTGCCTCCCTAAATGCCTTATCTTCAAAAAGTCACACTGAGGGTTAGGGCTTAACATATGAATTTGAGGGGTAGGAGAGGTCTATAACACATATTAAGGAACTAAAAAAAAAAGAAAAAGAAAGAAAATTAAACCTAAAGCTAGCAGAAGGAAATAAAAACAATTAGAGCAGAGATAAATAAAATGGAAAATAGAAAAACAATAGAATCAATGAAAATAAATGTTGTTATTAGAAAAAAATCAAGAAAATTGACAAACTTTAGCTAGACTGAGAAATAAAAAAAGAAAGAAGATACAAATAACTAAAATTAGAAATAAAAATGGGATATTACAATGATTTTATAAATATAAAAATAAAAATAAAAGAATGGTATGAATAACTGTCCACCAATAAATTAAATGAAATGGACAAATTCCTAGAAACACACAAATTACCAAAACTGAATCAAGAAGGTATAGAAAACTTGAACAAATCTATGGCAAAAGATTAAATCAGTGATTTAAAAAAAGCAAACAAACCAGTAAACAAAGAAACAAACAAACAAGTAAATTTCTCTAAACCCATTCATGTGCAGGACCAGATGGCTTAACTGGTGAATTCTACTAAATATTTAGAGAAGAATTAACACCAGTTCTTGTCAAACTCTTCTAAAAAACAGAACAGGATAGAACACTTCCTAACACATTCTATGAGGCCAGTTTTACCCTAATGTCAAAGAAACTTCAAGAACAGAAAACTACAAACCAATGTTTCTTATGAATATCAATGTAAATAACCTCAGCAAAATCAACAAACTAAATCTAGAAGCATATTAAAAAGATTATACATCACAATCAAGTGGTATACGTGCAAGTGGCTAAATATATGAAAATCAATATTATAACCACATTAATAGAATAAAGGAGAAAAAAAACACGTGATCATCTCAGTTTGATGCAGAAAAAACATTTGACAGAATTGTATACTTTTCTGTGATTAAAAAAAAAACAATAAATTAGGAATAAAGGGAAACTTCCTCAAGTTGATAAAAGGCATATACAAAAAACCCAAAACTATCAACATGTGTTATAGTGAAAGACCAAAGTTTTCACCCCCAAATTATGAACAAGACAAGGATGCCTACTTTTGCCACTTGTTCTATTGTTTTGGAAGTTCTAGCTAGAGAAATTAGGCAAGAAAAAGAAATAAAAGGTATACAAATTGAAAAGAAGTAAAGCTATCTGTATTTTCATATGACATGGTCCTATATATAGAAAACTCTAAAGATCACACACACACACACACACACACACACACACACACATACACACACACACTAATACAGCTGACTAATTTAGCAAAGTTCAAGGATATAAGGTCAAAACACAAAAATCAGCTGTATTTCTATATACAAACAATGAACAATTCAAAAAGGAAATTAAGAAAAAAACTGCATTTATAACATCCAAAACCATAAAATACCTAGGAATAAGTTTAATCAAGCATAGAGTATGCTGAAAACCACAAAATATTACTGAAAGAAATTAAGGATCTAAATAAATGGAAAGCTACCCCTTGTTCTGGATATGAAGACATAATATTATTAAGATGACTACCCAAAATGATCTACAGACTAAATTCAATCTCTATCAAAATTCCAATGGCCTTCTGGGTAGAAATGGAAAAGACTATCATCAAATTAATATGGAATTATAAGGAACCCCAAATAGCCAAAACAATCTTTAAACAGAAGAACAAAGTTAGAGGATTCATACTTCCTGATTTCAAAGTTACTAACAAAGCTATAATAATCAAAACAGTGTGATACTGGCATACAGATAGACATACAGATCAATGGACCAGAATAGCCAGTTGATTTTCTACAAGCATGCCAAGGCCATCCAGCAAAAAATAGTCTCTTCAACAAATGATCCTGAGACAACTAGATATCCATATGCGAAAGAATGAACTTTACATCATATTATAGACAAAAATTAACCTAAAATGTATGAACAAACTAAGTACAAGAGCTAAAATCATAAATCTTTTAAAAGAAAACATAAGAGTAAGTCTTAATGATGTTGGATTTAGCAATGGATTCTTCGATATGACATCAAAAGCACAAGCAACAACAATAACAAAAAAAAAACAGATAAATTGAACTAAGTTTTAAAACTTTTGTATATCAAAGGACATTATCAAGAAAGTGAAAAGTCAACCAACACAATAGGGAAAAATATTTCAAATCATATGTCTGACAAGGGTGTAATATAGAAAGAACTCTTACAACTCAACAATAAAAAGACAAACCAATTTAAAACTGGGCAAAGGATCCGAATGAACATCTCTCCAAAGAAGATATACAGATTGCCAACAAGCACATATATGAAAAGATACTCAATATAATTAGTCATTAGGAAAATGAAAATCAGAACCACAATAATGTACCACTTGACACCCACTAAGATGGCTATACCTTTTTATTTCTTAATGGAAAATACAAGTGTTGGTGAGGATGTCAAAAAATTGGAACCTGTCTATTCCTGATTGGAGTGTAAAATACTTCAGACAGTGTGAAATATAGCTTGGCAGTTCATCAAAGAGTTAAGCATAGATTTACCATAGAACCAGGAATTTCACCACAGATATGAAAACAAGTACTCAAACAAATACACATACACACATGTTCAAAGCAGTACTATTCACAATAGCCAAAAAATGAAAGCAGCCCAAATGTCCATCAACCTAATAGTGGATAAACAAATTGTGGTATATACTTACAATAGAATGTTATTTGGCAACAAAAAGGAATAAAGTACTAATATATGCTATAATATGTGGAACATGAAAACATATAGTAAGTGAAAGAAACCATATACAAAAGTCATATATTGTATAATTCCATTTATAGGAAATATCCAAAACAGGAAAACCCACACAAAAAGAATACAAATTGGTAGTTACCAAAGCGGGGAGGAGGGGAGAATGGAAGCAACTGTTTAATGAGCACAAGATTTCCTTGGGAGTGATAAAATTGTACATCATGAATGTACTAAATGCCATTGAATTGTTCTCTTTAAAATGGTTAATTTTATTTTATATGAATTCCACCTCAGTTTTTAAAAATTATAAATAAAAGAAGAGATCCTTGAAATAATGCCCCTTTTGTAAATTATAGCTTCCAGGAGGATTTTTCAAGTGTTAAATTCCTGAAGTTTTAGAATTTCTCCTCTAGAGGACTTTAAAATAAAGTAATAACGCTATTTAACATTTTGAGCCCTTACAGTGTATCAAGCATTATGTTAAAAGTTTTATATATATATCATATCCTTTAAACTTAAGTATAGCCATCACTACATTCACTTTAAAGAAGAAAAAGTGAGGTATGGAAAGGTTAAATTGCTCTAAGTCACACAGACAGGAGATAAATGAACCTCAGATGAACATTTAGCTATTATCTATTCTTTAGTTTAGCAACATAATTAAACATTTGTTCAGTTATAGTTTATTGAGTGCCTGTTAAATTTTGTGTTTTTCTATGTCATACAAGTAATACTGATGATTCAAAAGATTTTTTGAAACATATGTAGGTAAACATTTTTAATAGGTATGTGACTTAAACTGTACTAAAATAAATATAAATTAGACATCAAAACTATGTCACAGACAATACTACTTAGGATAAGGCAAATGTAAATAAGTTTTAAAAATTAAAATTGATTTAAATAAAAATATTAAAAATAACAGTTGACACTTATTGAGCATTTACTATTTGTTAAGTACTATTCTAAGGAAGGGCTATAACATATTGATGTATATACTCATTTCTTTAATCAATTACTAATATATTACTTGCATGTCAAAATTATGAAGGTGTTACTCATATGACTGAAGTGTAGAAAAAGCTGATATAATTAAAAGATATAGCTTTTGGAATCAGAAAGACCTGAATTTAATTCTGAGCTGTACCATTTAATAACTGACATGGACCAGGAAACTAAGCGTTGTTTCCTGTTAGAACATTCGTATCCAAAAACATTAGATTATCAAAATAGCCAGACTTATTTTTTTAAAAACTAAACTTCTAGAATTAAAAATATGTAATTGTCAAAATTAAGAATTCAATGGATAAGTTTAACAGTAGATTTAAAGCAACTGAAGAGAAAATTAGTAAAATGAAATAGCTCAAAGAATTTACCCAAAAGTAACAGAGAGAGTCTAGTGTCTGATAACCCTGAGATAAGAAAAAGAGAAGCTGTAATAGAAGATCTAACTCATAGCTAATATGAGTCCTAGATGCAGAAAACAGAAAGAATAAAAAGAAGCAATATTTGAACATAGAATGGCTGGAAATTTTCCAGAACCAAAGTCAGAAATCTACAGATACAGGAAGCACAAAATTTATTAAATAAACTAAGTAGAAAGAAATCCTTCTCTAGACACATCGGAGTGAAACTGCAGCCCCAGAGACAAAATCTTAAAAGAAGTCAGAGGGGTAAGGAAGGCTGATAAGAGCTCAACAAATTGATTCTAAAATATATAGAGAAGGACAATGACTCAAGAATAGCCAAGATACTCATGAAGGAGATCAATAGGACCTATCCTACACAATATAAAAAGTTATTATGAAGCTCTATAAATTAAGATAGCTTGGTATTTGTGGAAGTACAGTCCAACAGACAAATGAAACAGAATAGAAAGCCCCAAATCACAAATATATGTAAAAAGATGGCATAGCAAAAAAATGAGTAAAGGAGACACTATTTAATATTGTTGAAACAAATGATCAGTCATTAAAAAATAGTTATTGGATTTCTATCTCACAAAATTTAATCCAAATTAAGTCTTAAATTGAAAAGGTAAAACTTTAAAAGTTAGAAAAAACTATAGGACAATATTTTTCTGATCTTGGGATTGCGAGTTTTTTTAAAACAGACATTTAAAAATGTTAAATGCAAAACAAAAGATGGATAAATTCAACTAAATTAAAATAATAACTTCTCTCATCAAAAGTACACAAAAAAA
>NW_011888903.1:5157431-5169489 GCF_000151845.1 Pteropus vampyrus | reverse complement strand
AAAAAAAAAATAGAACATATTTCTTTCATGTTTCTTTAATTTTTTCTTTCAGTTTACTAGATTTTATTGTTTCCCTTTATAAAAGCAATAATCACTTCAAAATGTTCCACAATAAAGACATATAAAGTAAAAAGTTTACCACCCAAAGATAATCTCACTTTTTGTTGTATGGTTTTTTCCTTTCTTGAGGTACATATATTTTAAATAATTGATATCGAATCGTTTTGCATTTGCTTTCGAAAGTATTTAACACAACTTATGACCTGCAGTTTCATTAGGAAAGATATTTTATCAATACAAAGTAGTCTCCAACAGCAAAATACCAAATAAAAGTAAATCAATTAAAAATCGCAATCAAAATCTACCACATCAATGTAAATGACAAATGAAAGATTCTAGCAGGTTATTAGCTTTCATTTCTAAAAAATCCTAAATTATATTCTTTAAAGTAAATGTTACTACTTATCAATATGTTATTTGAGTTTCTTAGTCCCTCAAGTGCATAGCAATACCCCCTTCTTGAAATTTGCTACCCACCAATTCACATCAGGTGGTTCTTGCATGGGAAGGTCCACCGGAACAATCTTTGAGTGCCTCAAATTTGGACACAGTGGTACAAAGACCTGGAGGTCCCAGAGACTGACAATGGGTTTTGATAGAGTTTGTCCACTCAGTAAGGCAACATGCAGCTGGTGATCACTTTTAAAAATTGCTGGTTGCAGACAGGCGCGCGCATGCACACATATAACACAGTTTGTCTTCTTTAACTAGCATATCACACTGACGGAAAAAATACGAGACTGGTTAGGTAAGAAGGAAGTCAGAGCAGAGTCTTACTACAGTACTCTCAGATAGCGCCTATAAAGGGTGGCTCAATTGGACCAGATTTTACCTGTCCCTTTCATTAGTATAAATAGAAACGGCATTAATCTAGACATGGTCCTTTCTCATCTAAGGACTCTGCGCACCACCTGAAGTTTAAGACCTGGCATTCGTGAAGCATTCTCCCACTGTTCCACCAACTTTGTAGCCCAAGTAAGTTTGCATACTCTGAGCTGACTTGTCCTCAGGAAAACACAAACATAAACATGGGCTTTAGGACGGCGGGGAGCCAGGGGTGGGGGCGGTGCTGGCGGGAGCGGGCCTAGCATACTGTCAGGTTGGAAGCTCTACAGCATAAATCTATTCTGAAGGCACGGAGGGCTTTATTAAAACTGACTCCTCTTAGCTTTTAGGCATTTGACATAATACGTGAAGAGCCCAGAATATGGAATATAACAAACATTAGAACGACACAACATCTTGAAGAGCAGCCGCGTAAACCGCAGCCTCTCCAGAACCGAGGCTGTCCAGCCGGCAGCTTCCCCTTTAAGCACCTGCGGGCCCGCCCCGCGGAGGAAGCCTTCCGGAAGTCACTGCGCGCTGCCACGAAGTGAGATTCCTCCGCCGATCGCAGCGCTTGGTCCTGCGGCTTCGTACCGGTCTACCCTAGATTCTTCCCTTCCCACCCGCCTTCTCAAGTGTGCTGTCTGCCGCTTCTCTGGCCAACAGACTCAGCGACCCTTCCCACCGCCACTCGGACCTAAGTCCAGTCTGCTCTGCTAGATCCCGACCGTGCTGCCGACGGGGTCCGCCCCCGACACGCACTTCCGTCGACGCGGAGGCAGGGACTGAGCCGGGAAGGGAGCAGGGCGAGCGGCTGGCGGTCATGATGTAGGCCCTCCTGACACAGAACCATGCCTTGCGCAGGGAGAACAACGATCTCATGAACTGGGTGCGGCGGCTGCTGTGCGAGAAAGCCAACCTACTGGCCCAGGTGCGTCCGCCGGCCTGCCCCGTGGCCTTTCCCGAAACGTTTACAGGCGACTCCACCCGGCTTCCCGAATTTTTGATCCAGGCGGCCGCTTATATGAGGTTCTTCGAGGCCAGATTCTCGAACGACACCCTAAAGGTGGCATTTTTAATCAGCCGCTTCTCTGGGGCGGCAGAGGAGTGGGTAGTACCCTACACTGAGAGGGAGAGCCCCATCTTAAGTCATTACCCGCGTTTCGTGGACGCGCTGAAACGGGCCTTTGGCAGGAATGGTTAGAAAACAACTGAGTCTGGACCGCTCGTGTCTGGAGGGATGGCTGCGAGCCACTGCTCTCCGCACAACCTAGGCCCTGCTTGGCTTTGATTCACAAAGAGCTCTCCAGTTTCCAGCTGCTGGGCCCCGACACTTGCTTGAAAAGTTTGGCGGTCGCTTGTTTCTACCATCCCACTGCCTTTGCACTCTGCCCAGCAACCCAGTCACAGGCTAGGGGCCTGTTAGAAATTAAATGGACCACCCAGGATTACGCCCTTTCCATCTGGGAAAACTATTGCTGACCGCCCTTGAAAATCAGGGCCAAACTGGGAAGTGCCTGAGTTTGCTACACACCCCACGGACACAGATTTGGATAGCTCAGGCCCTGGGATAGCGTCCAGGTTTAGTGTGTAGTGTGCCTGGCACCCAAACTTTGACATTTCTCTTCCTAAGAACCAGTTTTACACATACTTCATTTCTGTTCTGAAAACACAAGATCGTAGATTGTGCATTTGGTTAGAGAAATTCAGGCACTTGACACTACATGGGAAAAAATATTTACTTTTAAAAATTTAAATATATATGTCTTACATTACCGTATGCCAAGTATTGTTCTTGGTGTTACAGGAGAAACAAAGATGAATAAGACAAAATAGATGTCCTCAGAAACAGTTGTGTTCTGAGAAAAAAATTTGAAGTGCATATTCTAATGTCTGGTAAAGTAATGCTTTTGAGTGTAAAGAATGGCACATTTTGGTTTTTGGGGGTTTTTTTATGGCCTTTTTTATTTTTTGCCCCATAGTTTTAAAATATATGTTAAAAACATGCAACTTAGAAAGGAGACAGAAAACCCACTTGAGCAAATTTTATGTTTGCTGTTCAATCTGGTGAGGATGATGTTCTTTAAAATGCAGGTAACTGGTGGCAAAAAAAAAAAAAAAAAAAAAAAAGGGTTGGTGTATTCTTTGAATTGTATCCACTTGGCTTTATTTCTTTGTTAAATAGCTCCCTCATTTTTTGTAAATAACATTTTGGCCTGTTTTTCTATAATTAAAGGCATTACTTGATCATTAAAATCTGGTTCAAAATTCTGTGATTCTTATGTAACCAAAGAATGGGTAAGAAATGGAAGGAGTCACTGCAGTCTTCTAAGGAGGAAAATTCATAACTTTTTTCTTAAAAGTCCATGGGTTTTATTATTTTGGTAGTCAGTATAATCTCACTGAAATGTCTTCTTGAATTCCTGGTTAGCCATTTTCATATTCAGAAAAATTAATCACTGCCTCCTTGGACAGTTTATATGAGGACCATAGGAAAAACCTAATTATATTGTTGCAGGGTGTGGTTAAAGACAGGTTATGGCAATTAGTTTATCGTTGCTAGTTAGCATTACAAGAATTCATAAGGAGACTGGGTCCCTCAACATCACCTCTTATATACTACACTTTTGTAGTACATAAGTGTAACTGATATGTACTAACAAAATAAACTGAATCTTGGGCTGACTGGCTGATGATTTCAAAGCAGTATTTTTCTGACAGTAAAAAAATCTACAGACGATAGCACCAAAATTTTTTTTCAATAAACCTCACAAGAGCACATATTTGATAGGATACAAAAACTTTCTAATGGAAGATCCGTATCAAGACATAATTAGTCAAATAGAGCATGAAAAAATGTAACTCAAGTCAAAATATCTCATACTTAATTTTCTATAGCTACCTCTTTTTTGTTGAGGATCACTAGATCACCAAAAGTAAATAGGAGAAGAAAGTACTTGAGGCTTGCTTATAGTTACACATAGAGAAAGGAATAGGGAGAGAAGGTCACTGGTAAATGATCCACATAAGATTTTTTCCACAGCTGAAATCAAGTCATAACAGGTTATGATCAAGTCATCATTTTCTTTAGTCTTCTGCTGAATGATCTCCAGGGAATCGTTCCTCATTGGTTCTTTATCAGGCTCACTTAGATGGCCAACAGGCTACTGGGACCTTAGGACCTGAGCAATGTCCTCACCTGCTAGATTTTCTCTTCTGAGTGGGCCTTTAATGCTTGGTATCTGATCTTAACATTTTAATTCATAATATGTAATTCTCAGTATACTTCTTCAGCCATTCTTCATTCTCAGGATAGCCTTCAATCCTTTATGCTTCTCAAATCCCTTGAAAAGGTCAGAAAAAGATGTGTTCCATGAAGTATCTGTAGTAAGTTGAAGTGCTTTCAAACCTAGATTTCAGCTTTGACAAGTTCCTTCTGTTTCTGAGCTCCCTTTATCACTGGGGGTAGTCCCTAAAAAAAAAAATTTGTCTATAACTTTCCCCATTTCCAGGCATTTCATGTGGAGCTCCTCATATTTGCTTTCCAATTCCAGATTTTCTATTTGCATAGCTTTAACCACCATGTTCAGGTCCTTCTGGGTAAGCTGCAGTATATCTATTATGGGACCAATGGACAGACAGCCTGAGGACATATAGGGGAGAGTCCATCACAGGAATATCCAGAGCTCCTAAGAAATCAAATGCTGCTAGCCTTGCTTTAGGTGAACTTCCTCAGGAAGTCTTGGCATCATGAGTGCTGTTTGTCTCCTGGGACCACAGAAACCAATTTATTAGGGCTATCTTTCAGTAGTGTGTCAAATGTGGGATATAAAAGACCTTACCAAAGCAGACTCCTTAAATGAGGATATTTCAAGCTGCTTCAAATAGTCCATCTCAGCCTTGGTGCCTAGAACTTCAGCTGGTACTCTGAAGCTCTTCTGTCTGAGGTCCGCGGCAGGCCCCGGCTTGTACTGAGAGGAGAGCAGGGCCCACTTCCTGAACTGCTTATGTAAACTGATGCACTCGAACCCACTGTTCCTCCCCCACCCGCTGCTCTCAGAGTATCCCCTGAAAGTATCTTTTTATCCTCAAATGATTCCAATTTGCATCCAAAATTGAGGAGCACTGATGAAGGATAGATTAGTCCCCTAGTAGAGAGCCTGGGGTCCGTGTGAAAAATGGCGCAATTTTCTAGTTTCTCTTTAGTTTGGCTTGTATGACCTGACTTGCACATTTTGTGACCTACCAGAAAATCAGAGAATTCTTCATATATTAGAGAATGTACTCCAGCCAAATGAGCAGATTTTTTTTATAATGCTTTTGCTTTTATTTTCCTCTATGATGCAGATTAAGATCTGACTATCTTGGCGAAACTAAGGTTCTAATATCTTTATTCCAAACATCTTAATTTCTTGCCAGTAAATTGAAGGTAATGTGCTAGCAGAGCAGGTGACTGCCTATGTAATGCAAACTTTAGATATCTATTAATTCAGGTCAAATAAAATCCTCTTGCCTAGATCCTTTTAAAATGGCCTGTTCTCAACAGTTCTCTACAGCAGCAGTCCCCTACCTTTTTGGCATCCAGGACCAGTGTTCTTATGAGAATTTAATGCCTGAAGTGGTGAAGCTGAAGTGGAGCTGAAGTGGTGAAGCTAGCGCTGGGGAGCAGCTGCAAATACAGATGAAGCTTCGCTCTCGCCCGCTGCTCACCTCCTACTGTGTGGCCCAGTTCCTAATAGGCCACAGACATGTACCAGTCCTCAGCCCAGGGTTGGGGACCCCTGCTCTACAGTGATTCTCCAACTTTAGGGAGCATCAGCATCACTTGAAGGGCTTATTAAGAAAACACAAATTGCTTGGCCCTACCTCCAGAGTTTCTAATTGACTAGGTCCAGGTGGGGTACATTTCTAAAGTTCCTAGGTGATGCTCATGCTGTTGGTGTAAGGGTAAAACAAATTATAAATAAGAAAAATATTCATGCTAAGCGAAATAAGCCAGACAGAAAAAGTTGAAAACCATGTGATATCACATATATGGGATATAAACCTAAAAGCAACAAACAGGACAAACAGACTCGTGGATGCGGACAATAGACTAGTGATTACCAGAGGGGAGGGCGGAAGGAGGGAGGAAGATGAGGTGAAAGGGGTCAAATATGTGGTGACAGAAAGAAATCTAACTGGACAATGAACATACAATGCAAAATATGTATGACTTATTGTTGAATTGTACACATGAAACTTACTGGGTTTTTTAATATGCCCACACATTCTTTCTCTTCTCTTCAAAAGATAGAGTTTAATTTATTTTCCCTTATTTGTGGGCCAGACTAAGTGATTTGCTTCTAGTGAGTAGAATGTGTCTGAAGTGATGGTGTATAGATTCTAAGACTAGATTATAAAAGGTAGTGTGGCTTTCATGTTGGTATCTCCTGGATTCTTAGCTCCGGGCAAAGTCAGATGCCATGTTGAGAGGACACTAAAAGAGTTCCATGTGGTTAAGGAACTGAGGCCTCCAAGAGCTGATATAAACTTACCAAGTGGGGGTACCATCTTGGAAGCAGATCCTTGAGTCCCAGTCAAGCCTTCAGAAGATGGCAGCCCAGCCAACATCTTGACTGAAACCCTAGAAAAGACCCTAGGCCAGAAGTAGCTAGCTAAGCTGCTCCTGAATTCCTGACCCATGATTCCTGTGGAATCATACATGTTTATTTTAAGCCACAAAGTTTTGGAATATTGTTATGCAGCAATAATGATACACACATTATCAAACTGATATATTATGGATGGAGAAAAAAAGTTGCAATGATGGAATAAGACGAGGTGTTTGTTATTCCTACAGCACTAAGTCTGGGCTCTGACTTAGTTACTGCGTATGACTGGGGAGGAGGGAGCACATTCAAGGTGTGACTCAACTCTTTTCTTTCCAGGATTCTTACTGTTGGGACATACACAAAAGGACAGATTGACAAATGAAACTAAAGCAGCATTACTGATTAATTCCTAGGCAAACACCCTGTAATGTAGGGCTTCTAATAGACTTGGGGACTACATGGGACTTCATACATCTCTTCAGGATTTTAGGCAGCTGAGGCCTGGATTGCGATAACTCAAAAGGAAAGGGTTTGGGTCTAAGGAAGAGGCAACAGAAGTGGAAAAGAGGGGATAGATTTGAAGTATGTTTTAGAGATAGAAACGACAAGCTTTACAGATAAGATGTGGGATGTATTTCTTCACCTCTCCCATTCAGGAATATTGGAGGTTCCATTTCCATTTTCTACATCCCCTTTTTCGTTCCCAAGGAAGGAGGAGGGGTAAAGTGATTGGTCAGAGCTCACTTGTCTTTAGACATCCTTTTCCCTGTGGGTGGGATCTGGAGACATACTTCCTATGCTCAGGCAGAGCTGGTCCTCTGGTGCTTATTGTTACTCTGCAGCATGGCACTATGCCAGTAGGCTCCTAACTACATCTCTTTTTACTCCCTTCCAGTCCATTGTCCACACTGGTCATGGTTTTTTTGTTTGTTTAATTCCCCAAGTAGTTCATTTGCTTACCTAAAGAGGCTGGAAGTCAATTTTTGGCCTACAACAATGGGGATATTAGTAAAAAGCTTTTCCAGTCAAGTTTGTTCTTTGCTTTGATGTATGGATGGCATTGTCATTATCATGATATGATATTGCATACATCTCAGATTTCTCTCACTGGAGTTCATTGTTTGAAGCCACCCCTTTGTCAGGTGACTGTAAATATCTGCGTCTAAATAAATAAAGCCACACACAATCTCCAGTTGTCTTAAAAATGAAAATATATATATATAGGTTGATAGAGATATTTTCTATTTTTAAAAGACATTAAAAATGAAACCAAAAATCTTCATTATAAGTTATGAAAAATGCATCGACTGACCTTTGAAGCTCAAGCAAGCTCAAAAAGAACAAGATAATTAAAGAAGACAAAAAGTCCAAAAAATATATGAAGCTTGACTAATGAGCATGTTTAAAATAAATGTATCTTCATGAGTTACTGATTCTCTTACAATTCATGAATGCTGAGAAAAACAAAACAAGGAATGGTATGTAAAAGGTCATCAAAAGCAAGGAAGACACAACCAGCTCATTGCATATCTTGTAACATTAAAGTTCTAGAAGAGCAAAAAGCAAAAGGAGATAACAGAAAGAGGTCTGTCCTTGGTTGAATAATGTCTCCCTAAATTTCATATCCACCTAGAATACGATGTTATACAGCAACAGGATCTTTGCAGATTTAATTAGTTAAATTAAAATGAAGTTATACCGAATTAGGGTGAATCCTAAATCTAATATGACTGGTGTCCTTATAAGAAGAGGAGAGAAAGCAGAGACACAGACACAAAGGGAAGAAAGGCGTGTGACAAGAGAGGCAGAGATTTAGTGATGCGACTGCAAGCCTAGGAAAGCCAAGGATTGCTGGCAACCACCAGAAGGTAGGAGGAAGAACAGATTCTTCCCTAGAACCTCAGAGGGAGCATGGCTTTACTGACTCCTTAATTTCAGACTCTAGGCCTCTAGAACTGTGAAACAATATATTTTTGTTCTTTTAAGCTACCCAGTTTATGGTACTTTGCAACAGCAGTCCTATTAACTAATATAAGAGCCAAAACCAAAACAATTTAAATTAGTATTTAATTTCAGAAAGTAAATAATGCCTTAAAGAAAAGAACATGGAAAGATCATAGTGACCAGAGCCATGATTCCTAATTTAAATATTGAATTGAGTGTTTGTCAAAATCTGTGAGCCACATATCTTTTAAGTCTTAAGTAGCCCTATATTTGAACAAATATTCAATCATCCACTAGAAGTCTAAAGGTTCTAAGATCTAGGATTGATGAAAAGGAGAATTTTTTTTTAAGTAGAGACCTCAAGTAACTCGTTAAGAAAACAAATAATAAATAACCAGGGAATAAAAGAAGGTATATTATAAAATAGTCCGTTAGGCTATAGTTAAGGTCCAAAGAAGAAGATACTAATTATAATGGCTCTGAACCATCAAAAAGAGGATGGGCTAAAGAGGATGAGTTTGCTTCCTTGAAATCAAGGAACTTTGTGGAACCATAAACAATATTTGAGATTTGGTGAGGCTGAATTAAAAGAAGCTGGGTAGGGTAAACATATTTAAATACAGCTCTCTTTCAGAGGCCCATTGTAACAGGCTGTGGACAATATGAGCAAATGTTCAATCACTCTCTGCTTGGCTTTTCCTGATATGCTCTTTATGTATGTCTTTCTTGTGGAACTGTGACACTCAGGGTTGTCCCCTAGCATGGTGTTAGAATTAATCTTGATTCTAGAATCAATTATCATTAACTAAATACTATGAAGGGGTTTGAGACCACTAACAGCATCAAAGGATGTAGATCAGTAACAAGATATGAAAAGTGAAAAATGTGAAACAATTTTGAGGCATATTATTTATGAGTATAGGAGTTAATTTTTTGCTTCAAATAAATCATTCTTTACTTCATAACACTATTCTGTAATTACTCGACATAATTAAAACTTGGAAATGGAAATTTTATTTTAAATTACATACAATCTGTTACTGTTCAATGATCATTCAATTTGAAAGTTTTTTAAATTTCAAAATCAACACTTTGTATTCTAATACATGAGTGATAAAATCAGCAATCAGATGTTTGGGAACTACCTTATTGTTGAATTCAATTATAATTAAGTAGACCCATCCAAAACTGCACAATTTTGTTATTTTTAAATGTTTATATTTTCATACCATTTAAATACTCTAATGTGTATCAATCACCATTACATATAGAGCAACAGGAAATTATTGTGAGTTTTTAGCTAGGCTCCAGTAACTATAAATTTGCTTTTAAAAAGCTAATGGATACCCAGTACCCAGATCTTGGTGTCTTATACCTTTCTCCAATAAAAGGAACCAGGAATCCTTGGAGAAATGACTGATTCTAGGGATGGAGCAGAGAATATACAAGATGACTCTGAAGGATTTCATAGTGCCAGAAAGTACAGAAGTGCTTTAAAAAACAAAAACAAAAAAAACCTAAGAAATGAGGCCTGTCAAAGGGACATCTGACCCATCCTGAAGAAGCTTGCAATCGTTAAAGCTACAATAATTTGAGCCCCAAACCCCCAAATAGTACAGTACTGGATTATAATCCACAGTATAAAATATTCATGAGCCCCATGATGGCCCTAGCTTACCACCTTGAGAGTTTCCTGTGGCAGAGCAGAGAGAGAACCCCCAAACCCCCTGAATTCAGAATTGGTGGAGGCCACAACATCTGGAATTCACAGAGCAGAGTAACAGAGGAGACAGATGCACAGAAAACAAGCTATGGACATCTGCAGAGGTATTCCCCCAGGTCTTTAGCAGAGTACTGATCCACGCATGTGAGTGAGGAAATTGTGGACAGTAGGGGAAAAAAAAACACACACACACACACACACACACACAAAACAAGCAGAACAGCTCTCAGATCTCGGCATGCTACGGATAGTGTGTATTACCACCAGCCAGGGTAGAAAGACCTATTGCTTAGGGTATCTAGGAGAATCCACAGAGGTGGTACTGCCTCCTAGAGGGCTGCATTAGCCTTAAAATAAGGCTGCCTTTGAACCAACTAACAAAGCTTTAAATCAAGCCTGAAGCATCCAACTGTTTTCAAGTAAATCAGCTGCACCTCAGAACGAAGTCTAAAACAGTTTAAGAAATACAAAAGTCTAGCATCCAATAAGGTAAAGTTCACAGTTTTCCTGAATCTGATATAAAAGAGTTACCAGGCAAACCAAGAAGCAGGAAAATGTGATTTATAACAAACAGAAAATTAAAAAAAAAAACAACAACAACCTAGAAATGACACAGATGATAGAATTAGTAGACACGGGTGTTTAAAACAACTATTTTAAATATACTGCACATGTCCCAGACAGTGGAAGAAAGCATGAGCCATATAAGGAAGCAAAAGAGAGATAACAACAAAATCAAATTTCTAAAGATGAAAATTAAAATATCTAAGATGAAAATTACACAGAATAGTTACTAGCAAATTAGGCACTACAGCAAAAAGTTAGTGAACTTGAGGACAGAGTAATAGAAACTGCAGAAAATGAAACCAGAAGGGAAAAAGATTGAAAATAAATGGATCTGTGAAACTTCAAGCAGATTAACACATATGATTAGAGTCCTAGAATGAGAGAACAGAAAGGGAGGAACAAAGAACTTGTATCTGGCATATATAAAGAACTCAAAAATAAATAGTAAGAAGATAAACAACTTAATTTAAAAATTGAACAGATTTGTACCAATGAAGGAAGATGCACAAATAGCCAAAAAGCACATGAAAAGATGCTCAAAATCATTAGTCATTAGGATACTGCAAATTAAAACAATAGGATACAATACACACTTATCGTAATGGCTAAAACTAAATTAAAAAGATGACCATACCAAGTGTTGACAAGGATGTGGAGCAATTCGAACTCTCATACAATGCTGGTAGGAACTTAAAGTGGTACAACCATTTTAGAAAACATTTTAGTACCTTCTAAAAAGTGTTTATACCACAAAGGAAGCTATCAATAAGAGGAAAAGGCAACCTATTGAATGGAAGATGTTTATAAGTGATATATTTGATAAGGGATTAATATCCAAACTATATAAAGAACTCGTATAACTCAACATAAAAAAAAAAATTTTCAATTTAAAAATGAGCAGAATACCTGAATAGACATTTCTCCAAAGAAGACATACAGATGGCCAACAGACATGAAGTGATGTTCAACATCACTAATCATCAGGGAAATGCACAATCAAAACCACAATGAAATATTACTCATACCTGTTAGAATGGCTATTATCAAAAAGACAAGAAATAACAAGTGTTGGTGAGGATGTGGACAAATGGGAACCCTTGTGCCCTGTAGGTGGGAATGTAAGTTGGTGTAGCCACTGTGGAAAAGAGTATTGAGGTATCTCAAAAAATTGTGGTCCAACAATTTTACTTCTGGGTATTTATTCAAAGAAAACTGAAAACATTAACTTGAAAAGATAGATGGACCTTCACCCACCCCATGTTCACTGCAAAATTATTTACAGTGGCCAAGATATGGAAGCAACCTAGGTGTCCACTGATAGATGAATGGATAAAGAAGATGTGGT
>NW_011888903.1:5137676-5157381 GCF_000151845.1 Pteropus vampyrus | reverse complement strand
CATACATACAAACAGAATATTATTCAGCTATAAAAAGAATGAAATCTTACCATTTGCAAAAACATGGATGAGCCCTAGAGGATATCATGCTAACTGAAATAAGTCAAATAGAGAAAGACAAATACCATATTTCATTTATATGTGGAATCCAAAAACAAAACAAAGCCAAATAAATGAACAAATAAAACAAACAGAAATAAATTCATGGATACAGAGAACAAACTAATGGTTGCCAGAGGGGAGGGGATGGGAAGATGGGTGAAAAAGGTGAAGGGGATTAAGAAGTACAAACTTCCAGATATAAGTCATGGGGATATAATGTACAGCAGCGGTCCCCAACATTTTAGGCACCAGGGACCAGTGCTCCAATGAGAATCTAATGCCTGGTGATCTGAGGTGGAGCTAAGGAGGTGATGCTACTAGCGCTGGGGAGCGGCTGCAAGTACAGATGAAGCTTCGCTCACTGGCCTGCCGCTCACCTGCTATGCAGCCTGGCTCCTAAGAGGCCACGGACCAGTACTGGTCGACGACCTGGGGATTGGGGACCCCTGATATACAGCATACAGAATATAGTCAATATATTTTAATGGTGACTGACGGTTACTATATTTATGGTGGTGATCACTTTGTAAGGTGTATAACTATCTCATCACTACTAATCAGACTACTTCCTAACATTGTAATGGCAAATTTACTCTAAACCAAGGATATATATCTATTTATATATAATTTTGCAGGACTTTCTTTTAGGAAGAATTGGTATCAGATTCATTTTGGACATTATTTAATTTAATGATTCCCAGTGGAATTGTTTATGTAAAATTCTGTATCAGAGAAATACAATGTTGGCAATAGGTGGGAAAGAACACTAGAGTAAGAATGAGAAAGGTCTGGTTCTCTCACCTTCCTTGAAAAGTCATTAAACTAGTATGATCACCATGAAGGACTAATTGTCAGATTTTGACAAGTTTTCTACTTCCATTAAAATCTTAATAGACAGAATTCAGTCTAGACTTCTTTCTCTCCATTACTAAAACTGAATCCTCTGAAGGGTTCATCCTAGGACCTGGTCTGCATAGCTATGACCCACATGTGATTGGAGATATTTGCATCAAGAGCCCTGAACAACCCTGCTGCCAAATCAGATTCTCTATTTCTCTAAGTTTGTCCTCAAGACCAGGCTGCTTAGCCTAGATCCAAAATCGGTCTCTCAGACTAGGTCCTGTCACACTCTGAAACAACAGGCTTGGTTAGATACATGGATATATGCTAGATTCCTTCCTGATGATGGTGAAGAGGGGTTTATATTGTTGACTTTTGTCAGAACTACATTTATGTGCACAATTTTCTTGACTAGACTATATGGTACTCTAAGAAAATCTATTACATGAACATCTAGACATGTAAAAATCTAAATTTGAGAGTCTTAGTCTTCTTTTTTAATAAATTAACGACCAATTTCATTTTGAAATTCTGATTTAGCCTCAGTCCCTCAGGAGATATATAGCTTTCATACTTAAAGGGACTAAACAGACACATACACACACACTTCCTTTTAACAAACATGTCTTTAGAAGAGTTCAATTGCACACAATATGGTATAATAAGTGATAACAACTGAGAATCAAACAATTTGTCACCATTATAATGGCAAGTTCGGAATAAAGTATTCTTGAAGATACAAATCACAATTTTTAATGCTGAAACTCACTGTGCAAAAACCAAGTAGCAGCAGTATCAAACCATGCTGTGGATGTCCCAAAATAGCCATTCCTGCTTTTCTTTCTGGGACTTAACTTCATGCCTATTAAATAGTAACTTGCAACTGAATGACCAATTACAGTATGTCTATAGTTCTCCCCTTCCAGATTTCTTGAGATCAGGGTCCAAGTTTTACTCAACTTTGTTTCCACTCCCCCACATCCTCCTGACCCCAGTACTTACGCTTAAGAGCCTCGGTTGTTTCTTTAATGACTGCCTGAGTGTTCATTCGGGCAAGACAGAAGGGGCGGGGGTGGGGTAAAGGATAAGAGTGGAACAGCAAATATAAATGTATATATATCTTAGAGATGGATACAAGCCATTTTTATCAATTCTTATCAATTCCTAGATTATATGACAGTGTTTCTCATATTTGAGTATTGTATAAGTATCTTTATAAAATAAATTCTTACCTATTACTGATGCTAGTTTCAATTATTAGGATGTTACTTAAACACATACAAATTTAACCACTATAAATTCTTGTGAGTTATATCCTTATAACTTACAGAACTATTAAAATTACAAATTAAATACAAACCAAATTTCAAAACCGAGAAAATTCAAATGAACAATGAGTTGAAACGATTGATAGTACACTGCTGAAAATTACTCTTTCACAACATGAATATGGTACTAATGATAAATATCACTCTATACTCTGATGAGTATCACCTGCACACACCTGGCTAGTGGGCTACTTTCTAAAACATATTTCTGCCTCTATTTATCGAATTGTATGCCTGCCAAGAGTTGTGTTCCTCCATCCCCACCCCAAATACGTTTATGCCCATTGTATTTTTTAATTTAAATATGTAATTTGATTAAACATTTCACAAATTGATAAATAATTATGAGGATTGCTTCAATAAAAAGAAATGTTAGATGCCTTTAAAAACTGAAGAGCTAAATTGTTGTATCATGTATAGTTGAGATGAATATAAAATATTGGCCAAAAAAATCCAAAACTCTAGGCAGTAATTGTTTCACAATGGGTTTAAGTTCTTTCTCTATTTTAAAGAAATAGTAATATTATGGGTACAAATTATAGGAAGGAGAATATGAAAATCTAGTCATTGGACCCACAAGTAAGGTCTTGACCTTATATCTAAATGCAGGCGAATACAATGTACATTCAAGTATTTTACATTTAAATGTTTAAGGTTCTCGTTACTTTACTGATGTTTTGATTAAGTGACCAATCTCTTATTTGTTCAGTGCCATCTCCAAGAATGCAACTGTTACATATTAAATCTATCTTTATTCTTTTATTATTCCATGACAATATAAGTAGTACTTCCTGGTGCCTGTGTAATTCTAAACACAAATAAAAAATGTGGGGCCTGCCTGTGGCTAACAGTTATTTCTTATTTGTCAGATGGCATTCCAAAAATTATTGGGTAGTACTTTTTATTATTATAAAAGTAAAAACAACATTTACAATTTCTTGTAGAAAACATGCAAAGCCCAATGAATGCATCAGTATGAGAACGTCTTTTAGAAGATTATTTCATCATGTTTCACAAAGTTTTAGAGTCAGAGACAGATAAAGCAATAGACAGAAAAGGAAACACTTTTTAAAGAAAAGGATCAAATTCTTACCGGTTTCTCTAGTTTTATCTTGGAAAACTGATATTATTCTATATCTCCTATACCTGCTACTATGTGAGAAAAAATTATATAGCACAACTGGTAGAAATATAAATGATATCACCTTCCAGAGATGCAATTTGGCAGTTGGTAACAAAGCTTTATCATTTTCCATATATTTTGACCCAACAAGTCTACTTCTTAATGTGCACAAATATTTGGTCAGGTTGGTATGCTTTATGCACACACAAAAATTAAACATACAAAAAGAATAAAAGTAAAGTCTTGAATAAACTATGGTAACACACATATACTGGAATACTATGCAGAAATAAAAATTACACTGTGCAAAAATAGTATTGTTACTAAAAAAATGTTTGTTATATGCTGTTTAGTGAGAGAAGCATAAAAACAGGATGTATAACATGATCCTATGTTTAAATATGTATATAGAAAAATGGCTGGAAGGCATACACAAAAATGTTGAGAGAAATTTACACAGTTCTAGAATTATCTAGAAAATACTGCAATGGACAAAATAGACCAAATTCTAACTATCGTGGATTTTATATCCTAGTGGGGAATGACAGAACATAAACAGTAAATTTACAAAAGTAAGATATAGTATGTTATATGGAGATAAGTACAATGGGTAGTGAACGCCTACATGGAGGTAGGTGGGGTTGCTATCTGTACAGTGGTCAAGGCCTTACTGAAAAAGTGACATTTAAGTAGAGACCTAAAGTACTCCAGGAAAGTAATGGAAGGACATAAGAATTTCTATTTTAAAAGGATCATATCGGCCATATTTATCACAGACTGCAGTAGAATGGGACAATGGCAGAAAAACAGGGAGTCCTCTGGAGGCCATTACAATATCTTGCTAAGAGATAATGGTAGCTTACAACCTACAAGGGTAGTCAGATTCACATTACATTTTGAGGGCTGGGCCAATAGGAGGTGCTGGTGGCTTGCATGTGGGAGGCAAGAGAAAGGTTCTATAGTCTCTGACAACTGGGAGGGTGGAGTTGTCATTTAGTGAAAAAGGAAAGGCTGTATGGGGAGCAGACTTGAGGGTCAGGAGTATAGTTTTGAATGTTATATTTGAGATGCCACCTAGAAATCAATATGGAGACCACATGTGACATAGTTATGTGGAAAGATTTCTCTCCCAAAGCCTTCCCTTACCCTTCCTTCACTCTAAGTTTGAATCAAGTGCTCTTGCCCTGTGCAGCACCACACACCCCCAATCTCTACCCTCCCTCCCCATGCAGGAGATCACAACTGTTTACAAATTGTTATTCCCGGACTAAATTGTAAGGATTCTCACTACATCCCTGGCACCTGCTACAGGACCTGGCTTGTAATAAAGGACAATGAATGTGTATAGAATGGGAGTTTCAAAAGTAGAACTGAAGCTAGTGAATATGTAAGTTATTCGTAAGTTGATGTTAGTTAGCTTACAAATGTTATTTTTACCGACAAGGTAAATACCTTTCTATATTCATTTAGAAATATCCTACATATTAAAATAGAAATAGTTACTGGGACTTCTGGTCATATACGACAGATGTACATGGGTATTTATTTTACTACCCCAAACTGCTACTAAATGATAGTAAAGGGATTTAAAAAAAAAAAAAAAAAATGCTCCAGAAGGGGTAAAATAGAAAGTCTCTGGATTCTGGGACACCAGCTGAAGGTGGGGATTTAGAAAACAAGGAGATAAAGAGAGTACATATATGATATTCTTCAGCCTTCTCCTTTAGATTCCCAGAACACTATTTGCCAGTCCTTCCCCCACAAACAGATCTAAAAACACTTTTTGCCATGTCTGATCATCTCAAAAGGAAGGATCTAAAGATGCTGACATCAAGTGATAATCAACAAGCATCTCAGTCAGATCACCAGAGCCTGAGGCCTCTCCCATGGGCTCAGGGATTCCCATCAGTTGTTATAACACACTTTTGGAAATGAGATGACAAATATCCGAGGAAAGTCTCTAACATGATGAGAGACCAAGGCAACAAACAAATAGGAAAAACTTGGAGGAAACAGATGATTGATGCAGGGAAAACATTAAAAAAACAAACTATCATCAGTATCTTCAGAAAAATGAGAGATTTTGCTACCTTAATAGAAAAACAGGATACTACGGAAAAAGTATAGGTGAGAGATAGTCAAAAAATAAAACAAAGCTCTTAGAAATTAAAATTATGGTAGCCCAATGGCCAAAGCTGAAACAATTTGAGTAGCAGAATAAATAATGATAGTATTGGCTTATATCTCATAGGATAAATATTCATGAATTCTGATATAAATAATTGAATAAACAAATAATTGGGGGGAAGGGACATCTCTTCTTTATAAAACGATTTCAATTAACACATCTTAAAAGAATGAAGATAACAGAAAAAATTCTATTAGAATACCACAGTAATAACTATTGTAAGCAATTTCTACCAAAGTTGGATGCTTAAATTAGTGACAAAGTTTAAGGAGCTACAGGATGTTTATGTATTCTCAAAGTACTTACTCCATTATATGAGTTAAAAAAGAAAAAATAGTAACTTTATAATTGAGAAACCTTGCACAAACTAGATTACTCAACTGATCAAGGTAAACATCACCAGTAATAAGACACAGCAACATCAAGAACCCCCAACATGATTCACAGAGGAAGGCATTTCACTTCTGTGGTATTCTTGCCAAAAATGTAATCATAAGAAATTATCAAATTCAAATTGAGACACATTCTACAAAAATAAGACACTGGTACAGTCCAAAATTGTCAATGTTGTGCAAGACATGGGAAAAATAACCATCATATCAGAAGTTAGAGGAAATGAAGGAGACATAACAAAAAACTGCAATGTGATATCCTGGATTGAATTAACAGAAAAAGACAATAATGGGGAAAAATGGTAAAATACAAAATTAAGTCTGTAGTTAATAGAATTGTTCCAATGTTAGTTTCTTAGCTTTGATAATGATATTATGGTTACGTAAGATGTTAACATTAGGGGACATTTGCTGGGATATATGGAAATTCTCTGTACTCATTTTGCAACATTTCTATAAATCTAAAATTCTTTCAAATAAAAAGCTTTCTTTTAAATCTTAATATAAATGTTGGAAATATAAAATTAAGGGAATCTCTCAGAAATTAGATCAAGACAGAGATGGAAAACAAGGAATAATAAATTTAGAGGACCTCCAGTCTAGGAGAAAGAAAACAAATATGAGGAAATGATAAATAAAATAATTCAAGAAAACTTTTCAGAACTGAAGAACATAGTTTCCAGATTAAAAGGACCCACCAGTTTCCAGTACAAAGACCTACACCAGGAAATATCATATTTCAAAACATGATAATAAAGAGAAGATTCTTCAAGCTTTAAAGAGAAAAATTTATAGGCCACACATATGGGATCAGAAATCAAAATGGCTTCAGATTTCTCAAGATAGTTTCAAAATGTTGAAGATTGTTTTTAATATCCATACTTATTCACGTTTTTACCTTGAAAGCATAGGTGAGAGTTCTGTAGCAAAATCCAAAGTTATTACTTATAGCAATAACTGCACCAGTGCCCCATACCCAGCACCCTACAGATGACATGATGGAAGCGATATGTCACCCTGCACATAGGAGGTCTACCTGAAATTATGAATCTGAGAGCTTATATAGGCTCAAAAATTGCCTCTATTCCCTCCTGAGAGAAGCAGAGAAACTTGTGATCCCCAGTTATTAATAATCCTTTGGAATGTAAATGACTGGCTCCAGGCTCTGTTGGTTCGTTCTCCCTTTGAAATGTAAACACACTGGGAGAAAGGGATTCAAGTCTCTGTGGTGATCTCTGGGAATTCAATTACCCTTTAGCTTCCAAGGCTAATAATTTTCCAACCCAGGTGCCATTGAAAGTTTACTCAGAAAGTTCTAATTGTGTAGAAACACGAAATCATTAAATTCCTGACAGTTTATTCCCCAATCTAAAATTCGACCCCCAATCATCAATAAGTATGAAGGTAAAATGGATTTCAAAGAGTTCACCTTTTATCTGCTCCTCAGATTGCTCCTCAACCTGTTTCATATTGGCTAGAAGACTGCAAAGGGCCTGAATAAATCAAGAAAAGAGGACAGCATGGGATCCAGGAATACTTTTAAGAGAATGATTTTCATTTCTTTTAGATGCATCTCCAAAGTCTGAGAATATCCTTAAAATAAGTAGGAAAGCCCTAGTTTAGTTGCGTTACACCAAGTGGCTTAAGCTATTTTGCTAGGAATTGTGACAGTTTGGATGGAATCATCCACATTCCCTTCATTTGAACAGTGGCACAAACCTGAAAGATGGTCACCAACTTCCAAATACCCCTCCTACTACCTCCCATAAGTTTTGAGGAACCTGGATCTTTTGATCATCTTTGCTGCCCCTTCAGAGTTAGAAGGCAAGCAAATGTCAAGTAATTACGTTAAAATGCCTGGAGGACATTAACTCAACTAATTAAATAATTACAAAACAATAGAATCCTTAAAGACAATCTACTACAAGCCTCTCCTTTAAACAAATAATCCAATTAAAAAATGGGCAAAGGGCCTGAATAGACATTTTCTGAAGACATACAAATGGCCAACAGGTATATGAAAAGATTTTCTTCACTAGTCATTAGGGAAATGCACACTAAAACCATGAATGAGATATCATCTCATGTCTGTTAGGATGGCCAAAAAAACACGAGATAACAAATGCTGGCAGGGATGTGGAAAAAAGGAAACGTTGTGCACTAGTGTTCCTCAAAAATTTAAAAATAAGAGATACTATGTGATCCAGCAATTCTACTTCTGGGAATATATCCAAAAAAAAAAAAAATGAAAACACTAACTTAAAAGATATCTGCACCCCCATGTTCACTGAAGCATTTTCCAAGACATGGAAACAACCTAAGCATCCACCCATGGATAAATGGATAAAGGGGTTGTGGAATATACAGGCATACCTCATTTTATTGTGCTACTCAGATGTTGCATTTTTTACAAATTGAAAGCAAGACCTCCGCAGCAAGATTACGACTCACTTTATTATGATGATCTGGAACCGAACCTGCAATCTCTTTGAAGTATGCCTATATATATAATGGAACATTATTTATCCATGAAAATGAAGAAATCCTACTATTTGTGGCAACATGGAGGCATTATGCTAAACGAAATAAGTCAGAGAAAGAAAAATACTGTATGATGTCACTTATATGTAGAATCTAATTTTAAAAGCCACCGAACTTAGAAAAGAGATCAGATTCATGGTTACTAGAGGGATAATTGGAATAAGGGGGTAAAAAGGCATAAACTCCCAGTTATAAGATAAATAAGCACTAGGGATGTGATGTATAACATGATAACTATAGTTAACACTGCTGTATAATATATAGAAACGTTAAGAGAGTAGATCCTAACAGTTTTCATTATAAGAATTCTTTTTCTTTTATTGTTTCTGTATGAGATGATGGATGTTAACTAAAGCTATTGTGGTAACCATTTCACAATATATGTAAATCAAACTATCATGCTGTACACCTTAAACTTATACAGCAATGTATGGCAATTATCTCGCAATAAAACTGGAAAAAATAAGAACACTCTTATGATCTCATAATTCACTGGTTTGAGAAAATAATTATATAGCACTTAAAATTCACCCCTACCATCGTTTTCATTCCTCTTTCCTCAATGCCACGTTTATTAGATTGTAAAATATAACCTTGTTTACACTAATCAGGCCAACTCATCCAGTATACTTCCAATCTGGTTAATATTTCCTGTTTCATATTGGCTAGAAGACTGCAGAAAACAACAGAATAGCTAATGCATTCCAAGATTTAGAACAGCACTCATACACATACTCATTTAATTAAATCTAAACAGCACAAGAATGAATTGTAATTTTAAGTTCCCCATCTGTTTACCTTCTAACCATCTACATTTACCATCCTATTTGAGGTCAGTAATATTTTAAATCATTAATACCTGACCTTAGAAAGCATTTTAAAGCTAAATTTCCTATCTATTACTTAAGTAAAAATGAGTTTATCTTTTGAAATAATAAGAGTGGGGAAAAAATAGGCAGAGAATCACTTTTTTTGCATTTTGGCTAAAGAAATTAAAGATTCTGCAAGCAGCCCTAGGTGGTAATAACTTGAAAGCAGTAGAAGTAGAACCTAAAGTCAAGTTTTCTAGCACATTTCAGGGAAGTCGGGGAGATCTCCTAACATAGATAACCATTTTTACAAACATAGGGTTAATTTTTGGCCTTTAGTCTGGTGGGTTTTCCCTGGTTCACTGTATAATGGAACATGTGAAGAAAGCCAATGGGTACCTCTGTTATTTCATAATAATCTATGACACTCTATCTGCAGTTTTATTTAGGGGCAGCCTCTAGAACTGAAGCAAGGTAAAACCATGTTGGTTTAATATCTGGCCCCTTGCATGAGAAACTTCTTGGAGAAATCAAAATATTGGGACTAGTTCCAACTTAGGGACAACTGTTTGCCTAAGTGCTTGTCTCTCCTCCAGCTGCTCTCATCTTCCTCCTAAAATTTGACTGAAATTGGTAAGAATGTGTGCAGGGCTACAGTTGCTCCCTATGGGCATATGACATGGGCATATGACACGGTGACTGATGGTATAGGCTCTGGAGGCAGACGGACCTGTTCTTCTATTCTGGCTCTGATAATGACTTGACTTTGGCAGGATTTTTAATTTCTTTGAATGTTGGTATAATCAGTAATAAGGTGTGCCTCAGAGTTGTCACAAAGTGTACATAGAGATCTGTACATAGTGTCTGATATCTGGTCAATATTCAACAAATGCTAGGTTTTTAGGCTCTTGGGAACTGATTCTCAATTGTCATTTTGGAGCTGCTGCTGCACATACCTTGTATTGCTCATGGAGTTCCCTCCCTAAGAACCTTCGGATTTATTAATATACCTTGTTCAAAGGTGCTGGAAGCCCAGGTTATTGTTCATTTACTCTTCTAATTTTCTTTGCATTGATATCTGTTCTTGATGCCAGGATCTATTATTTTAAAGAAATAAACCATAGTCTCATATTTCCCTTTCCAAATTCAGTATCAGTGAGAGAAAATGAGAATCATTATATGGAAATGGTAATATTTATCAAATGTTTCCTCAGCATACATTCAAAAAAGTCACTTGAGACTTTTTTGAATGTATGCTGAGACAAATTTCAGTACTGCTAAATTTCATGACTATATATTAAAAACTCTTAATTACTTTCTAAAGTATGTTTCAGGAACTGAATAAAAATACGTACCACAGCAGATTTTTAAAAAATATTTTGCATATTTATGACTATTATTTGTAAATCTTCATAAAATTTTGTAAAATTTGGAAATGTAACCATTTAACTACATCCCGAATGGGAAGCTCCATTAGAGCAGGAATACTGTCAGTCCTGTTCACTGTTACATCCCCAGCATCTAATCCAATGCGTGGCACATACAAGGCATTCAATAAACATTTGCTGACTGATATACTTTAATCTTACTCTATAGAAAGTACTTTTATGTAAGATTAATGGTAATGTCCTCTAAAAAAGAGCAAGCAAAATGATTCGGTAAACCCATATTCTGGAACTAAAAGCAAATTCAGAATTCTTGGGGAGTAGTGTAAGACACTTTGGGGGAAAAAAGCAACAGATCATCCTAGAATTCATACAAACGAGCACGAGAAAGGTTGGGTGTGGTCTGAAATACACCCAATTTTAGAAAAGCAAAATATAAAAATATATATATATATATATTTCACAGTGAGACTCAAGAGTCAGCTCTCAAAATTGCAATTCTGACCCTGCCATCACAGATATCCAAAGAAAAGCAGGGAAGATCCAAAGGCCAGTGTTTCAACTTGACTATACACCAACGATCTACTTAAATAATAGATTACAAGAGAACCCTAAAATGAATACACAAGATTGTGAGAAAGCAGCAAATGGGTCTAAGATTATGGAAATGCTAAGATAAACACAGCTTCTGTAGATATTTCTGGTGAAGAGGACTAAATGAAGTCTAGGTCTACAGCCTGGGGCTACTGACTGTAGAATTTACAGATGTCAAAAATCAAGAGAACTTCAATTTGACTTCTGCTTCTCTACTGAGAATGCTCTTTAGGAATAAGGGAACATTCATGGTGCATCTAAAAAGCAGTTGGGCTATTTTGTACTGGTTATCATATTTAATCTTCACAGTAGACCATGAAGTAGAAATCCCCATCACTGTTATTGAAATGATAAGACTAAGGCTCAAGGCAGTTAAAGAACTTGCCTAAATTTATACATTAACGAATACAAACAGAACCGAGATCCAATTAAAATTTGACTACAAAAGTCTTTCCACTAAATCACACTTCTCTTTAGTTACACTGAAAATATTTACATGAATACTGGTAAGTGAGAATATCTCTTGAAGAGATCATGAAAACACACAACTACTAAAATGTCACAATCCAGCTAAATTACATCCCAGGCTCTTAAGATAAAATCAGTATGGTGACCTTTTAAGAAATCATGGATAAGAGGTGATGGGCAAATGCCACCCTCATTTTTCAAAGGAACGCTTAAGAACTGGGAAAGGAAACACACTCTGCTAGCTAGGGAGCCAAATCCCTTCTTCCTTTCTATTTCCAGGATCCAGCCCAGGACCTCAAACAATGCTCAATACATGGTGAATAAACCAAACTACAGGTTATCTTTTCACATCTGAAATGCTGTCAAGTAGATGCAGGATTGCATATTTGGAAAAGTTCCAAAGGGGAGAAAGTTCCCACTTACAAGGGGGTATGCAAAAATGGAGACAATTCAAGGAACAAAGAGCAGTTAGAACTGTCTCAAGATGAGAGTGTGTAACATCAGGGAGATAGGGAGTTCCCCATTACTGAAAGCACTCATTAAGTATTAGAAAGAAACTTTAGAATAAATTTAGGTCCTCATCTCTGTGATGGTTGTCAGTGCTTACTTTGCCTCCAGCCTGATGTTTTACTTGTCTCCCATACATTTGCGAGTTGGGGGGAAACCCTGGGCTTGGGTGATGGAGAAAGAGATGTTAAAGATAAATGAAAGAGGAAGGGGATAGTTGTCCATTCTCTTTCCTGGAAGCCTTAGCTCCTTAAGTCCCAGGACTCAGAACTCAAGACTATAACTTTTACTACTAATTCTGTTACACATACACAGGCTTTTCCAGCTGCTCTGGGAACTAATCACTACTAACAACATTACTTAGGAAAATGAATTCCAGGTTACGAATGACCGAGTTACAGACAACCTTATAGAACATAATCTATTAAATCAAAATTACATAAATTTGCATCATTCTCCTTCAACTTCAATTTTTTTTCCAATAGGAGAAATTTATTAGTAATAGGATCACTTAATGGTGACCTGTAATTTCTAACAATTTTAAATCTATGATCAAGTTAATTAGCAAGCAAACCTAAACTTTAGACTTCCTAAAATTCCCTTCCTCAATTGCCAATTCGAGTTGGCATTAAAGCCAAAATCAAGTTTGTAAATATTCTTTGTACAAACCAACAAAAGTAGGTGACTTTTAAATAATGAAAAGACAGTAATGATGACGTTTAGGTTCACCGTAAAGACATTTCAGAATCAACTCCCAGTGATTAGAGGTAACCCTGAATTGTCCAACATGATGGCTTCACCATCCATGGGACTACTGAAGCCAGCTGGGTGAGGAGAGAGGCAATCTCAGTGGCCAGGAGACAGGAAAGCTGCTATGTCACGAATGTTGACACCAAGAAGACAAGCACCTAACACATATGAACCAAGTACCAGTTGGAGAAATTGCAACACAAATATATTGCTTGTGCAAAATAAGACAAATGATAAATACTTACATAATACCAGTAAAGGGCTGAAAATGAAGCTTTTTGGAGGGTACCACTGTGATTATGTGGTTTCAATGAGAGTTAATACCACATGTTTAATTTGCAACTCTATAACCATGATGAAGCTAACATAGAAAATACACTGGTAGAAACCTGGATGTATGAAAGGATGCTAGGAAAAAATAAAAACAGGAAAGACAAAAGTATATCTTCTTTTTTATACAAAAATGATGGCCTAAAAAATGGTTTGTTGAAGTAGCTATCAATAAGATGCTAAATTATTTTTCCTTTGCTTTGGTTAAAACAGCCTAGGAACATCAACCAGTTCCCCTCCTAGTAGACAGCATATAAACAGTAACAGAACTACTTTTAGGATGGAATAAACTTTTAAGAAAAGAAATTAAATTAATTTTAAACTAAATTAAACATTTTACCAATAAGTTTCTGAATAAGGTAGCATCTTCATCCTACAATCTTGGGCATAACACACATACCAATACAAAAAATAAAATTTCTCCCACAATAGTAATTATAGGTGTTAATGCAACAAACTATGAAATGACTTTAATGTATCTGTAAAAAAAAAAAAAAAATCCTGGCAACCAAAAATAAATTTTAAAAAATCAACATTTTTCTAAAATTGTACATTCTAAATAGTTGACAAAGCTTTATTACAGAACATAATTCAAACTATTGTTGGTTTTTCAATATATTTCTAAAGAAATGGTTTAAAAAGTTTTGTGCACCAAAATTAGAACAGCATTTATAATTCTGTTTACGGCTATGAAAAGCAATCAACTTCTACTTAAAACTGAAACCGGTGATGAAATATACTTCAAAAACATAAACATTTGGTCTGACAATCTTTAATATTGGTTAAAAACAGACTGACGTTTCTTGCTGATGGAAGTTATTTTAATCCAATGTGCAAAAAAAAGTGCAGCTGTCTTTTACTTGAAATATGTAAGACCAACACTTCTATACTATTTACACACTTAAAAGATTGTAAATGTATTAATTTAAGAAAGGATATTGCATCTCCTTTATGGATAAATCATGTGCTGCAAAGAGCCCAGAAGCTTGATGATATTCTGTTAAGTTACACAAAGGTATCTGCTGAAGCATACCCGTCCTTGTCCTAATACTAAATAAAAATCCAATTTCAAAATCAATTAAGAATTATTTTGATCCAGGAAATCTTGATATTGCGAATGTGAAAACCTTGTCTCTGAGAGCCAGGCTCCTATTCACTCTCTTCTAATCCTATTCCAATGGTCCATTTCACAAACCCCATCTGTTTCAGAGTAGCAATGCCCCAAATTTGAGGAATGAAAGATCTCAGCCCCCATACCACCAACATCCCTGTCTATTTGCTCAGCCTTCAGGACTTGTTACCACATCTTTTGGGGTAGCTATGGGCAATCATAATGGATGAAGAAACACTTCAGCAAAGCAACCATTATTTGTCCACAAAAATCGTGAAAAACAGTGATATATAAAATTAGCAAACCAAATATAAATCTAAGACCACTCTACATTTCCAGGCCTTGTTTTCATATTTATGCAGTGTCCTTGACCACCCACCCACCAGTATTGTCTGCATCTACATGAAGTACTTTTAAGTCACATTTAATTGTGATGATTAGGAAATCAATTTACTCAATTATCACTCTGTGCAGCGCACTCACCAGTGCAGCAAGCGTAGAGAGGAATTAAAAATGGAATAGAAGTCTCTTACTTCTGGACTGGACACAGGAGTCCTCAAAATCATTTAAAAAGAGGAGGGAGAACTTACTGGCAACATTAATACTAGACACCAGACTGGACAGTGAAACTTTTTGGTCAGAACAAGAAACGCTATTTCCTTGAAATGTTTGTAAAATACCTAACCAAGCACTGCCTTAAGTCCAGTGAGTACAATGCTCCGTAAGTTTCCACAAAAAATACAGTGACAGGTGTTCCACTTATTACAAACAATGCAATCTCAGTCTCCATGGCTCAGGCAAAGTGTTCCTGTCCCATCACCTCTAGCTACAGGCTATTGTTTCCAACTGCTGTTCTGCTTCCGCGGCCATCGCTGCTGCCTGCAACTGTTCTGTCTCACTCTGGATGGCACTGGGGGTAACTTGCTTCCTTTCACTGTGCATATTGTTCTCGTGCCTTTTCAGATCAGATGCCTTGGCAAATGCCTTGGTGCAGGAGCCACACACAAAAGGCTTTTCCCCTCTGTGTCTTCGTTCATGATCTTTGAGGTGAGACTTGTGTTTAAAGGCTTTGTCACACATATGGCATGCAAATGGTCTTTCATTACTGTGAACTCTCTCGTGCTTCTTTAGGTCTGGGGCGCGAATAAATGACTTTCCACACACCTCACAACTGTAGGGCTTATATCCTGTGTGGATTTTTAGGTGTTCTTTCAGGTGGGCCTGTGTGGTAAAACCTTTTGTACACATTTCACAAACAAATGGTCTGTCGGCCGTGTGGAGTTTTTCATGCTTCCTCAATCTGCCTTCATCAGAAAATGTCTTACCACATGCCTGACAGGCAATCTGCTCCCGATGGTGGCCATAAAGTAAATACTCAAACTTCATGTCACTGGCAGCTGTTGTCCAGCCTGGTGTCTGTTCATCCTTCACCTCACTCATTCCATCATTAAATGTTAAGGCTTGAGGGGTCTGGGACCCCAAATCTTTTGATTCTGGGGTTTCCATGGATTCTACTTCCTGGCCATAGCAATTTACTTTTCGAACTTCCTCGCTCCCCAGCTCTTTCAAGATCGCTTCTTGAACCCTGAGCGTCGTCGTAGGCGACTTGCCATCCTCCTGACTCGGTGGGGTGCCTTCTACAGTGTCATCAGATGGACTGTCATCCTGATCTCCAATTTCCTCCACATCATCATCCTGAGTGTCAGCAGCATCGCCAATGGGGCGATTTATTTTGAGGCAATACTTACTTTTTGACTGGCCATTATTTTCATCGGGACTAGATACATCACGCTTCTGAGAACAGAGTTTATCCAAAAATCGGATACCAAGAATCTGACCTGATGACATCATTAAGTTGACATCTTCTTTTTTCACAGAAATCTTTGCTGTGTACATGTAGTTCAGGACCTCTTCAAATATGTCAGAACGAAGAAAATCTATTTCTATTACTGAAGAGCTATCAACCTCAAGCTTCTTAAAAAGCTTTTTAAAGTAGGTGCTGCAGGCGGCAAGAACACATCTGTGTGCTCTGAATTTCACATCTTCAACCACAATAGCAATATCACAAAATTCTCCTTCCAGGCGTTGTTCGTTTAGTGTTTTCAGAAACAGAGTTTTATGATCATCGTCATTATATTTAATGGTTTCAGACATACTGATGAAAAACTCCTAAAAAAAATTTTTAAAAAGAAAGTTTGATAATTATGAAAAATACTTTTCCAGAGAGAAAACACAGGTAAATTTTTATTTTTCTGATCAATTTTTGGTACCTCACAATTTCAGAGTCATTGTTAAGAATGGTATAAAGATATGAGTAGAAAAGACTGATCCCAACTTAGAGATTTCTGAATTGTTACTTCTATTTATGTTCAGTTTACTACATATTTGTCCAGTTATGATAGCCAACTTTTATTGAGCACATAATACCTGCCAGGTAATATTTTATGTGCTTTACATGTCTTTGCAAATGTAATGATCAAATAACCTTATGAAATAGGTATTACTCTCCCCATTTCATAAATAAGGTTGGGAATCTGCCCAATACTTAGTTCAAGTTCCCCAATCCCTGGGCCGCAGACCAGTGGCCTGTTAGGAACTGGGGCTGCACAGCAGGAAGTGAGCGGCAGGCAAGCAAGCGAAGCTTCATCTGTATTTGCAGCCGCTCCCCAGCGCTAGCATCAGCACCTCAGCTCCACCTCAGATCATCAGTCATTAGATTCTCATAGGAGCTATAATCTAGCTACAAAACCTGTGCTTCCCCACAATTAGAGGTAATAATGACAAGTAACGCAGCTTCAAGGTTTAAAAACAGGTTTGAGGCAAGGATCCACCAGTCCTATCTGTTGTGTCTACTCTAATTTCATGTAGAGGAAAATTCAGTAAAATAACTAACAACATTCAATGTTCTACTCCCTAGACAGAAGTGACAAATCACTGCTGCAGAACTAGAAAAGAATATCATTGCCAAAATATTCCATTTGGTGTTGTCTTCTCGTTTTTCCACACCAGTTTTGGGCCACTTCTGAATGAGGGCTAAGGTTTAAAATGACCCTTAGAGAATCAGATGACATTTGGGAAGACAGTGATGAGCAGCTTCATTCTCTCTGGATGCCAATCTATCTGCCATCCAGACAAAAATGTCATCAAGATTGGATGTACTGCAAGTATTTTATAAGCAAAAGGAATGTAGAACTTGCACGAAGACATCTGTCACAATGTTAAAGAAATTAATCTTTGTAAAATAATGTGTTCTATGTTTTCTTTTTAAAAAGTTTTAATTTTATTCAACAAAGTATATATGAAGAAAATACACATAATCCCCAGAAAAACAGAAACACTAATGCATAATTAACATATGTATATATATATACACACACACACACACATAATTTTAAAGCAAATACCAAACTGTATTTTCAAGATTTAATACTGAAATTATAGTTACCATGAACAACTCAGGCTATTGTCTTAATGCTTGAGACACCAAATTCTTCAGATCAGAATAACTGATCAGGGGCACGCCAGTCCTACAAGAGGAAAGGACACACGAGAGTCAGGCAGGACCTTTCTCTAGCCCAAATTCTAAAAAAGAATGTTTTCAAGAATTAACTTAAAAGAATAAACCTTTCTTTCTCATCCTGGCACTTGCACATGTACCCATTTTCAGACTGGGAACCAAGAGGAGGGTGGCTGGCAGCATCAGGTCCAGCTCTGAACAGACATGAACAGGTAAGGACTGTAGCACCTGGGACAGGGAGGGGCTGCGTGCAGGGAATTGGAAGGACGCACTGGAGAACCACCAAGGAATTTCTCCTCACAGACAAATACGTCCATATTTGTACAGGAGAAGATAGGTATACAGATATAAAACAAGCCAGAAAGTGCCCCGTTTCCTGCGGGTTATGTAGCCTTCCCTATTTTTCTCTAGGTTCATATAGAGAGCATATATTTTTCTCTAGGTTCATATAGAGAGCACATATTTTTATATATTTTTACAAACATAAAGAAAGTTATTGCAGTACACATACCCTACAATTAACATTAGAGAAGGGGAACAGCAGTTGCTTTCTTCTTCCCACACTTCCAATACTGATCTTTAAGCCTGTATCTGAGAAATCCAGGTATTTTCACCTCTATCTCTAGAAGAAGGCTCAAAGAATTCTAGCTTTTTGTGTTTTAACTCTTAACAGAGGGACTTCATCAAAAAGACTCCTCTCCTGAACAGTGACCACACAAGTAAACTTTGGTGTAGATAGGACCAAGATACTGGGCTGCAACAGTCTTACCCAAAAACTGTGAGGCAAGACTGGAACCTAAAGACCACAGTCCTGAAAATTAACAAAAGGTCCTTCTACAGAAAACTGAACACACCAATCAGCTGCCTAAAGCAACAGGGGGTTTTCTCATCCGCAAAGTGTGAGGGGTGGGCAAAATTATTACTAAGCATGCTTCTGACTGTTCCCTAAATGCAACCTGGTATGTTGGGAAGTCAGCCAAGCAAAACCTTCCTATCTGGCCACCTCCTACTGTTGCCAGCAACTGTCCCTCGTGGGATAAAAGTGCTTGGAATAGGGAGAGGACTGGTCATACACATCAGGATGCTGATTTTTGTGTTTTTTCATTCGTCTTCCACTATCAGGATCTGAAGACCGCTTTTTTCTATTGAGATGTTTCAATTGCTAAGTTCAGGTGAGTCAAACTGGAAGATACCCGTTGCCAGTATCCATGGTGAAAAATATGTAGCCTCAACTACACCTCCATAACAAAGGTGCCCATTTATTAGGGTTCTTCAAACCGCTGGTGCGCCAAGACTCCATCACAGAACAAGGAGCGGCGGCTCCTGCAAAGCCGAACTTACATAAGCAGCGGCAGCCGCTTTCCCTACGCCCAAACAGCCGCGACAATGGCGGCGACACGACTTCCCTGGCCAAAGCTCGCAACTTCGGGATGGGGAGAAAGGGAACGAAGCGCAAGACTCAAGTAGCCATCAGAGCCTCTCCAAGCCACGCTCTCATTTCTTTCGGCCCGGGAGGTGGAGGATATGACCGTTTGCATTTCTTCCCAAACAAAAGCTCCCGGCCTCGGAGTCGGGAGGTGAAAGAGCCACTTTGCCTTTCATAATCAAGCTTTCAGCGCGGGCTGCGAGCCAGGGCGCTGGGATAGAGTTAGAGCCCACGGCGGTCCCGGTGGCGACGGCGGCGAGCGGGAGCGGGCGTGTGGCCGGGCTCCGCAGCCCC
>NW_011888903.1:5125841-5137056 GCF_000151845.1 Pteropus vampyrus | reverse complement strand
CCGGGCCCTTTCAGCACCCCCGGCCCGCGCTTACCTGCAGCCTGGCACAGCCACAGACACTCGCCGTGGGCTCCCCACGCTCGCTGCACGGAGGCCGGGGACGGGATGGACGCGGGGCGCGGGGGCACGGTGGGTGGCAGTGTGTTTTGGATTTTTTTTTTTTTTTGGAGTTTGGGGAGGGGGCGGGGTGGGGGGAATCGTGCACGTCCCTGATGGTAGCAGCCCTCCTCCTGCACGAGCACAGAATGTCTAGCCGGCCGTGAACACCCCCACCGGCACCCCCCCCTTCCCGTGCATGCGCGGTGCGGGCTGGGGGGAAGGCGCGCCGCCGGCTTGCGCAGGCACGGAACCCGACCGGGCCTTTAAATTGCGAGCAGAGAAAGGGTTAATCCGGGCCCTTGCGACGCTTTCGTTGGAGTCTACGGGGCCGCCCCCGGAGGGCCCTGGCCTGCGCACGCGCGCGCACGCGCGCGGCTTGGAGCGCGCGGAGCCCGCGCGCGGGAGAAGGGGTGGGCGGTGCGGGGGCGGGGCTTCTGGAAGCAGATGAGCGTATGCACGAGCGCCGCTCGCGGGCACCCGCCCGGCCTGGAGCTCCCGCTTCCCGCTCCGGCTGCTGATCTCCCGCCCGCGCCGCAGACGCGGGAGCCCCGCGTTCTCGTGCGTGTGCATGTGCGTGGGGCAGCGCCGCCCTCGGGCGCGCGCAGACCGAGCGCTGAGGATGCGGGGGTCGCCTTTGGCTCCCGGGCGAGTGGGCACGTTCGCTTTCTGAGTACTCCAGCCAACTCCGAGGCGCTCGCGAGCGTTGGGTCTTGGCTGGTGTCGCTGCCGCATTATGTATATGGGAGAATGGAAGGCAGTCAGTAAACGTTTGCAGAACAAATGAAAAGTGTGACACCTTTCATTTGGAGTGTAAGGGGAGACCCCAGTCATACAGCAGAAAAGGATCACTCCTAAAGCTCTGAGACCAGCCAGAGTCGACGCCCACGCTCCGACATTCACTTGGTCACTCCCAAAGAGAAGTCACGCGGGCTGGAGGCCCTAGAGCATCTCTAGCAGTAGTGATCCTGGACTCGATTTCATTTGCAGCTCCTTCGGAGGGCTCTGATAACGCAGCACTGTTCTAACATCCCAGTTCCGCAAAAGTAATGGCCCCATTGCTGTTGAAATCATGTCGCGTTCCCTCTGACGCGGTGGCTGGGCCTGTCCCCTGCGTTTGGACCCGGCAAATCCCTCTTGCTCCCGCGTTTTCTGCTCTCCTAAATAACAGGAGGCTGCACAACACTACCGCATCTCCTTAGAATCGCTTATACTGCTTTAGCACACCCACTTAAACAGCTTTTCGGGAAAAATACGCGTAATTTAATATCTCAAAAATTAGCACAGGACCTTTCCTGGGCTTGCGTGGTGATTACTTGGGATAATGCTTGTAACAGGTACATAGTAAACATTTAAGAAATATTAACGATTGGCTCTATTAAATTCTAAAGAAATTCTATATGGCCTCAGCTGATTTTGTAATATTAACTGACATTAAGTGTCAATGTTTTACTTTTATACACATCTTTTTTGATGTTCGCAAAAACAGAGGTTAGTTTTATTGAATGAAGCAGGATACAATAGACCAGTTCTAGAGTCAGACATACCCAGTTCAGTTATTGGGTACATTGTTTAACTTCCCTAAACTTCCACTTCTTACTCTCTGAGATAAAGATAAGGAAAACACCTAATAGGGCAGTTGTGAAGACTAAATGAAATAATACTCACTTGAGTGCTTAGTCCAAATATTAGCTTGGCGATGGTAAATGACCTGCCCACTCTCCATAGATAGGCAGGGGCAGGACCAGAACGAACAAAATTTATGCTCATACTTGATACCTTTGTGATCGTGTTCCCTCTGATATCATGGCTGGGCCTGTTTATTCTTTTTTTTGGGGGGGGGTGCTTGTTTATTCTTGTTTAATAGTTTTTAAGATTAACTTCATGTTTATGTTTTGCCTTTATAGGGAGATAATAATAGTGCTATATCATAGAATTATGTTATATTAATGACAGTAATAAAACTGTCATTGCATTTAGCATTGTATGGACATGTCTAGCTCTTATGATTCATTGTCTGCTGCTTTATCCCTTTCTTCATACCACATAATTGCATGGATTTACACCCTTTCTGCATATATTTCCTGCCTATTATTGAAAAAAAAACAGCCTTATTGCATATGAATGGCTAGGTAGTCTTCCATGAATTAAAGTAATTCAAAGAGTTCTCAAGCACTAGAATGCATTTCTCAAGTGACAGATTCCTGACATCTTGGTTTTGCATCAATTAAAACTTCTTTCTTCTCTAATACATTTTATGCACACTTGGGCTCTTCCTGGCTGTGCTTTGCTTCATAGGGATCATGGAGATGAGCCTAAATTAAAAGAGCAATTCCAAGCAAGGGAAGGAAGAGGGAGGGGTGAAAAACCACAAAGAAAGGACCTGACCCAGATCTAGTACCTTGCTTGGTCACCAACCTTAACCCAGCACTGTGTAGCACCCTTTAGTCCCTCAATAAGTATTGGCTGACAGATAAGTGACAATCTAGAACTCAATACCAAAGGAAATTATAAGGGTGCATTTTTTAAATCTGTATAATGGGAATAAAAATGGTACCTACCTCATAGGGTTAATTAATTAACTCAATACATAGTTATGAATATCCATGTTGTGCCAGGCATAGTAGGCACCGTGGACAAAACATATGAATATTCTCACCTGGGAAGCAGACAAAAAACATAAATAATTTGACTATATATTTGGTCACCTAGTGATAAGTGCTATGGAAAAAGATACAGTAGAGGAAGGAAGTATGAAGACTGGAAATACAAGTGAGCAATTTGAAATAAAGTCGTCAGGAAAGACACACTGAGAAGGTAGTATTTAGGCAGAGACCTGAAGGAAGTGGAGGCCAGTTCAGTGAACATCATGATAAGAGCCCTTTAGAGAGAAAAGAACAGCAAGAACAAAGGTCTTGAGGCAGGAGCATCTTTTCCATGTTGAAGAAACAGCAGAGACAGAAGTAGAAAGGAGTATGGAGAAGACACATTGCCACTGCCACTTCATCAATTTAAATGGGACTGATGACAATGTAACAGTTTTTGTTTCAGGTTTCTCCTAGGATACTATGTTTAAGTTTGCTGAACATGAAATACACTCTAACAATGATTTTATATATTTCTGGTTTAAGAGAATTGTAGAACTAAAATCTTCAAAAAATAAGGGAAAGTGACAGTGCTGGAGAGGGGCAGGGTGGAACATGATTTGTACAGTCAGGTGACCTGAGAGTCACAGCTAGGGGTTTTTATAGAGAAGGGAGGGCAAAGGTTTCAAAAGGGAAGGAGGATGGACACTTGCTCCACTCTGGGCGGAGTACAAGCAGTCATGCTGGAGAGGGCTTCAGGGAGCAGTGTTCTCCAGTGAGGGCAACAATTCCTGTAGATGCCAGAGAGCAGTACTTGTTAACCTAGGCTGTACATAGTAATCACCTGGGGCGGGGCGTGGGGGTTGAAGGGTGGGTGGTGTTAGAGATACTGGTCCTGGAGTTATAACAGCAGTTATAACAGCACCCCAGGTGATTATAAGGTACAGCCATGGCTGAAAAACACTGCCTTATAACTAAAAGGTGAGGGATATTTGAGGTGTTGAGAGATTTACATAAGATGATACTTTAAGATATTAACACAATTCCCGATATATAGTCAGCTGTTGACTTCCTTCCTCATGCTCCAATGCTTAAATTTTGGCCTAAGAAGGTGACATTTGTTCCGCATGATGACATAAACATTAATTCTTTTGCAATTAATTCTCAGCAGAATTTTTTTTTATTTTAATTTTTCAATTAGATTTGACATTCAATATCATTTTGTATTAGTTTCAGGTATATAACATAGTGATCAGACATTTTTATAATTTACGAAGTGATCCTCCGATTAGTACCCACATGGCACTATACATAGTCATTACAATATTACTTACTGTATTCCCTATGCTGTACTTCACATCCCCATGACTTTTTTTGTAACTACCAATTTGTACTTCTTAGTCCCTTCACCTTTTTCACTCAGTTCTCAACCCCCTTTTTCATCTGGTAATTACCAGTTTGTTCTCTGTATCTATGAGTCTGTTTTCATTTTCTTTATTTATTTTGTTCTTTAGATTCCACATATAAGTGAAATCATGGTATTTGTCTTTCTCTGTATGACTTATTTCACTTAGCATAGTACCCTCTAGGTCCATCCATGTCATTGCAAATGGTTAAGATTTCATTTTTTTATGGCTGACTGATATTCAATTGTGTATATGTACCAATTCTTTATCCAATCGTCTATTGATGGGCACTTAGGTTGTTTCCATATCTGACTATTTTAAATAATGCTGCAGTGAATGTAGGGTTGCATACATCTTTTCAAATTAGGTTTTTGGTTTTCTTCAGGTAAATATCTAGAAATGGAATTGCTGGGTCATAAGGTAGTTCTATTTTTAATCTTAGGAACCTCAAACTGTTTTCTATAGTAGCCATGCCAATTTGCAAGCCCACTGACAGTGTATCTGGGTTTCAAAATAATTCTTTATTCCATCCAAGATGATACTTTTATAGCGGTCCTCCAAGATCAGGTGAAAGTTCTATCGAGAAATTAGCCATTTCTTATCTTCTTTCATGCTTTAAAAATAAGACTATAGATGAGGGCAAAGTGATAAGTAAAGGTTCAAGCAGGTTTGTCTGCATAACTAGGCAGCAAGTTGGATCCAAATTCCAGTTTTTTGGGGGGATGAATAGGCTACACATGAATTTAAGCCAATTAATTTATTAGCTGCCACTATATTCAAACTGTAAGATTATAAAATAACAGATGACCCTAAATATTGTGTGATTATCTTTATGATTAAAGAACAAGCTAATATATTTTCCTATACTTCTTTTATCTGTTATTGGTAGAAGTTATGGTCTCAATCTCCAGTTTAAAAAGAAATAATTTAACAAGAGTTCTAAGCAATTCATAAAGACATGTAGATACTTTCATAGCCTATTTTTAGACCACTTAAGTAACTGGAAAAAGAAATGATCAGACAGATTATATCAGCTGCTTTTCATTATATGTCTTCAATATCAGAGCGAAATCATTTATCTTTCTAAACAGATCTTTTTGGAAAAGTCTATATAGGCATACCTTGTTTTATTGTGCTTCACGTATGTTGTTGCATTTTTTTTTTTTTACAAATTAAAAGCAAGACTCTCTACCCTATGACTCACTTTATTGCCATACCTGTGGTCTAGAATCAAACCTGCAATATCTCTGAGGTATGCCTATACTATATTTTATTTGAAAAAATTATTTATTAAATTTCATTCTACTGTTTGCAAAGTAGCATTTAAAAATAATTTAAATGAATACTCAAGGGAAAATGTGTAAGTAAAAAATAAATTCTTTAAAAAATAGAGCAGTTAGGTATGCTTATATTTTCCATCCAAGGGAGCTATACATTTCAAATTTCCAATCCAAGGAAGGTATGTATTGACTAATATGTTAGTTTGACCTCTAAAAGGTTCATATATTGTAAGCCAGCACTAGAGGAGTGTTCCACAAAAAAAAAAAAAAAAAAAAGGGTAAATATTTACATTAGACATTTATATTTTTTAACAAACTTTATTTTGGAATAACTTTAGATTTATGGGAAAAGCTGAAAATAGTACACATTGCTCTTATATACCCCTCCATTTAGTTTTCCCATTGTTAACTTTTTCATTACTGTGGAACATTTATCCAAACTAAAAAACTGACAATGGTGCATTATCATTATCTAAACTCTAGACTTTTCTGGATTTCATCAGTTTTTCCATTAATGTCCTCTTTCTGCTCCAAGATCCAATCCAGAGTTGCACATTGCATTTAGTTGTTGTGTCTCCCAGTCTCTTCTGGTCTGTGACATCTCCTCAGTTTTCCCTTGGTTGTTCATGATTTTGACAATCTTGAGGAATACTAACCAGGTATCTTGTAGAATGTTTCCACAATCTTGGTTTTGTCTAATGTTCTTCTCATGATTACAATAGGACTATGGGATTTGGGAAAGACTACCACAGAGGTGAAATGCCCTTCTCATCACATTATCTATTTTAAATCACTAAATTTGGACTAGATAAGCTCTAAATTTTTTTTCAGTTCTAAAATGCTATGATCATGTATTTTATGGAGCCTGCTATTTTTTAAAGCATATATATATATATATATATATATATATATATATATATATATATATATCTCCCCATTTACAAGTAATGAAACTGGAGCACATCAAAATTAAGCAATTTCTTCAATGTCATACACCTAGCAAATGGCAGGCCAAGTATTTGAACCCAGATTGTCTTACTCTAGCATCTCTTAACCACTATACCAACTGACCTAACTCCAATGCTCATTTCCTTGCATCTTAGTTTCATTTTTCTCTCTCACGAATAGTACACTTTAAACTGTTCTTATTGTATCAAGAATTCATGAATTCTTGTTACTAGGTATAATTAACATGAAACAGAGAAATGATACTGCTCTCTTGGGACAGTTAGGGCAGTTGCTGAATTTCCCCTTACATTGGTCCCTTCCACTTTTCTCTTCACAGAGCATTGCAAAGAGACTCCTGCTTCAATCCAGTCTTTCACTCCACCAATACGTATGAAGCACCTACAATGTATACAGGATTACGGATATAGTTATAAGCAAGACAAACACAATCCTGCTCTCAAGGAGATTATAATTTAGTCATGGTGGGAGGTGGGGAATTTAGGACAGTAGAGGTAAATTTTTCTCACAATACCATAGCAAAGGGTTCAGTTGTTGAAGAAGAAAGATGTATATTATGGCTATGAATAAAGTCATCCTCAAAGGAGTAATAAGTACAGAATTAAATATTAGGTAGGGTCCTAGTAATATTTTATAAGAGACAGTCATTACGACTTTGAGAGTAACAAGTACAGTAATAATGGCTAATACAAGTCACAATGGTTTATAATATTCATTTCATGTCCACTTTAAAAATCTGTTTAAGTCGGTGAGTGAGAAAAAATCTGTTTATCAAAGTTTGTTTCATATTTTTTAAAGAGAAAAGACTTTAGCATATCTGTATTTGATGGAAAGCAAATTGCAAAATGCTTGAAATTAATAAGATACATTATTTTTTGGCCCCAAACAATTCTCTAACACCCAAAGACAAAACTTTTCAAATATACGTTGGTAATTCCTGGAAGTTGTAAATATTTTAGTGCCTGAGATTTAAGCCAGAAGTAACTCTTCTATTTTTATCTATTGTCAAGAGAAAGATTATGATATCATCTTTAATAACATAACGTCCATGAAATGGAATGTATCTGATAACTTATCTTTAAAAATCTTCACATGGAATGCTGATTTTATTTTGAATTTCAAATCCAGCTAATAAGCATGCATTCATCCTGTTCAGATTTCATTATTTATGATTCTGGTATAACTTTAAGAGTAGGCAGTCAGACAGTAAATGGAAACAATTATTTGTTCTCTTAGTCAGCATTTTTATTTATTTGTGCTAACTCATAAATTTCTTGATATGGTCACATCAAGCCAACTCTTCCTTAATTTGCATGCAGTCAGAGAAAGGAATTATGACTCTGAAATCATAGCAGGAAATCTTGCTTTTAGCTTTGGTGACTCCACAGGGCATCCATTGATAGCTGGGTTGTCATTTGTTCATTTTTGCCTTTTCTGTTATTTTCTCCCCACATGAATTGCTTGCCAAATGTTTCTGGAAGCAGTATGGTTGTTTCACTTGGAACAACTCACTGTTGGATGCTTATATTTCTTCAGCTGTCAAATTTGGTAACTTGGTCAGATTTGCTATAACTCTAGTCACAAGTAAATCAACACTTCATGTGAAACTTCTCATTTTTATTGTTGAGGTGTTAAATGCAATCTAGAGTCATAAAATGATTTATTTCCCTGTTGAGTAGATAGGAAAATAATCGAATATATCCAAAATCATTATAGTCACCACAGCAGCCAGATTGAATTAGAATCTAAATTATCTCTAGAATTCTTTATGCATTCCAAGTCCTTCCTTCTCTCACACTTCCTAGTCTTAGAATTACAAATATTAGTCTCAGTAGCCTCTAGCTGAGGCAGAGGTCATGATTTTTTTTATACAGTGCTATGAAATTCACATTTATATATGTATTTCATTTGAGTCCTTTACATGTACAAAATGTTATTAGGTTGAGAGAGTCAATATTTAGAAATGGAGAAAGCAAGATTGCAAAGCTAAATGACTCATCCAGGATGATACAAGTAACAAGTGGCCCTACTGATGCTAGAATCTTCTTCCTCTCTGGACATTGATCCCCCTTCTATACTCCACTCAAGGAACCAAATAAAATGAGGTTGGAAAATAGATGTGATGTGTTTGACAATCCACAAAAGGATTTTATTGCTGCGATAGATAAGCAAAGGTGACCTTTTGTTTGGTTCTGCTAAAAAAAAAAAAAAAAAAAAAAAGCCCAGGATCTTTTATCTCTTATTTAATGTCTGTAACCCCTCTGGCTTTTTTCTAGTTCTTTAACCAATTCCTTTTGATAAAAATGCCCTTTTGTCTAATGTCTTTTTCTTTCAGATAATAAAAATAGTATGAGCTTTCAAATTCTATCAGCCTAGGTTTGAAGTTCACTTCTGTTATCATCTGTGTGACCTAAGGAATGAAAAAAAATATCTCCCAAGCAGAACAGTAGATAAATTAAAATTCACCTCCTCATCAAATTTCTATGAGGTTTTTAATGATAATTAATCAGTATATGCACAGTGTCTGGTACAGTGAAGGTAACCCACAAATGTGAATTCCTTTCCTTTGATATGATCATATTCCGTCTTCTATATGCATTTAGGTTACATACTTATTTCATAGTTACAGCGCACTACAATTATGGCAAAATAATAAGGAAAAAAATGAGACTATAATGAATTCAATGTATATCCTCTGAATATATTTATCTGGTCCAAAATCTGTATCAGCATGATGAATTTATATTAAAGTATACAGAATCTATTGGCATAAAAATCTCTTAGTAATTTATGCATGTATATAATTTAATTTAGAATATTGTAAAAAATAGAGATTCTTTTAATCCAGTGCCGCAGGCTCACTCCAAAAGACTGAATGAACCTAAATATACCTATTTAGTCTATCATTCATTCATTAAATAAACATTTATTGAATTCCTATTATATATCTAGCTTCTTGGAGTCTGGTTAGCTTCCAACTAGAGAAGCAACCAAAAGTAATAATGGGCATTTTTGACTTTTATAGTGTCTCCAATTGTTGGGGAGAAGGAGACTTCAAGTAAACTTGGAATCTATATAATTTCAAAATAAACCTGAAACTAAGGAATCCCTGTGACTGTCGAGCTATTTTATTATGGCAAATATTAGAAAGGAGGAAATGGCCCCTTCAATCCAGTGTCATGTATTTCCACCAGATTTTAGGGGTTATATGACCATGAAGAGCTGCCTTCTGGGCATCTGGCCCCAGATTCCTGGGCATCCCTGAGAACATGACATAAGAATGTTTCTCTTGACATAAGAGTGTTTAGATTCTGGTTTTAATCACGAATTTCAAAGGTTTAAATAATCTTAGCTCATCTAGTCCATGCCTCTGTTTCATAGATAAGGAAAGTGAGACCCAGAGAAGCAGGGACTTGCCTTAGATCACAGACCTAGTAAGAAGCAGAGGTGGGCTGGGCTGGCTTCAGGGCAAAGACATCAGACAGCAATTGCTACCTCTGGAGCAGAGTGTCATGATGATATCAGTGTTCACTCCTTAAACTGGGATTTAATTCCCCCTTAGATGGTCACAGCGTGAATTAAATACACAAAGGATTGAGGAGTGGTAGAGATGCTTATATGAGAATGCTGCATTCTGTGCAATATTTAAGAACGTAAATTACAAAGCCTTAAAAAAAAAAAAAAGATTTTATGAACTCGTATGAAAAACCATCTTCCAAAAATGACAAAGACTTTCTCTTTATTTTTTTCAGAGGAATGAAGTAAAGCCATTTTTATTCACAAGTAACATGACCTCTCATAAAAATTTCAAGGAATATATAAATTTCTTTTTACAAGGTGTTATTTTTTTCTGTTTTTATTGAAGCATAATAAACAATTAGTTGCTTGTATTTACATTGTACAGTTCAAAGAGTTTTTTGTTCAGTTATGGTTGGCATATAGTAATATAACAGTTTCAGTTGTATTTCGTAGTGATCAGAGATCCACATAACTAGCAAAGCGATCACCCCACTTCCCTCCTACATATTTATTACATTATTAACCATCTTCCCCATGCTACACTCTACATCTCCATGTCTATTCTGCAACTATCCATTTGTACTCCATTTTGAGTGAAGCTGGAATTGTGATGTTTAGTGTTATACCCCATATTTTACCCAAATGTGTTACGGCCTTTTCTAATCACTTGAATATCTACAGAAATGCCAGAGAGAGTAAGAGAACAACAGAGGTAAATTTGCTGTCATTTTATACTACATCCTCCATTTCTGATTTTGCTTCTTGACACAGATTACAAAGGTAATTGTGAAACAGTTGGATCTTAAAGGTCGAGCTAAGATTTTTTTGACAACCTGAAAGTAATGTTTTGTTTTTCTATTACATGGTCTTTTTCCCAGTTAAGTTTGGCAAATATTTTTCCCTCCTGCTTCTTCTAATTTATAACTTTTTTGTTTGGAGTACAATCTAAACCAACATCAGTTAGCCTTAATTTTCTTTCTGTTTTGGACAACTGCCTAGTTTGTTGCAAAAATAACAACTTTTGACTTGAGAGATATGTTATAAGCTGCTCTTAACACCTGAAAGCCCATGAATCATCTGAAGTTTTTGTGGGTACTGATGGGTGTGTGTGTGTGTGTGTGTGTGTGTGTGTGTGTGTGTGTGTGTGTATCTTTTCAGAGTAATATTTGGACCTGCTCTTTCAAGGTTGTATGTCGAGTGTTTTTTTAGCAGCCCTAGTAATCTCCAGTGGGTGGTGTGAAGGTGAAAAACAGTTTGATTTGAGGCTGTTTTCAAATGTAAGAAGTATAGTTATCAGCTGAAACTGTCTTGAAAGAGAAATTGATCATCAGGTGGTCAATCTTGGACTGTTTCTTGTCTACTT
>NW_011888903.1:5121501-5123936 GCF_000151845.1 Pteropus vampyrus | reverse complement strand
GAACCAGCTCTGGTGCTCAGAGAGAGCAGGTCCATCACCACAAAAGTCCAGTCGCACACATGGCCTCTTTGGCCTCTTTAAGAGGCATCTGCCGCTGCTGCTGCCTCAGCCTCTGTCCCACTCAGCCACTCAGGACCAGGCAGCTTCACGTCTTTGACTGTCCTTCCTTTACCCATTGCAGGATGATTTCTTAGATTTCTCCCTAGTTGTATGGCTTGTTCATCTAGATCCCAGGCAATTTTCCTTGCTGTTTGCTCCTTGTGTCTGTCACAACTTTGATTTGGTCACCAGAGGAATGAACAGAGAGCCTCTATCATCTACACCATTTTTTTTGGACAAAGACTTTCTTTGTAAAAAGTTTGAGGCTACTAGTTTGAAGGCACAGGCCATCACTGCTAAGGGAAATTCTGTTTTGGAAAGATGATTAGGGAGAGTCTTAGGGATTGGTAAATTTTAACACCTTCTTTCTAAATATCTTGCACAGAGTCATAGGACATACCTATTCCCTTATTTTAAAAAAGGTCTGATTGTGAGAAATGACGATGATTTAATATTAAATAAGAAAATATCAACTCAAATACATTTAAAAAATTGTGCATGGAAATAAAAATATAAAAATATTCCAAAATATTAATAGTTATTATATCTGTATTATGGAAGATCTGTTTCCTTTTTAGTACTTTTTTGGCATTTGCTAACTTTTCTGTAATTAATATACATTATAGTTATTCTTAAAAAGATATCACGTATATGTGTGTGTGTGTGAATATACATATATACACACTATAAGAGTGTTTTAAGAGTCATTATCTTAATAGAGACTTTATGCTAGTTTCATAACCATATCACAGGCAGAGTGAAAGATTGGGAGAGGGGAGTGGGACATTAATTAAATTATTTTCCTAGACATATAGGATCTCAATTCTAAATAGACTGTTCCACAGCAATCACAGGCAGATAGGCTTGAATAATCAAATGACTCTCAGGGTGTTATTTAAGATGGGGCAAAGGGAAAAAGTGTGGCTCGAGTAGAAAGCTACCACCCCACCATCCATTCCCAGTACTCATGGTACTACCCACAAATGTTAAATTTTGATGAAAACCCCACTCTCTTCTATTCTGCCACTGGATAACTTGCTTTCCAATATCCTGACCAACCCCTCCCAATCAACCACCATTCAAAAGAAAAAGAAAAGAAAAGCCTCAGAATTTAAAGTTATTGGCTTCCACTCCAGGCATGTAAAATAAACATATGAAGGAGGATAAGAGAAGGCTGGGAACTTTCCTTAATACACATGTATTAATATTAGTTAGGAATACATTTAGATGAAACCCCATTTGCTGACTTGAAAGGAGTTTTTGTCCAAGAAGAATTAAGAGGATACATTTTGATGAAATCTTAATGGTCTGGGGTTTTGTAGAGGATGAATAACACTCTGATGGGACCAGGACTTTTTCTTTCAGAATTGTATCTCTGCCTCCTGCCTTGCAGCTTCCCAGCCATTCTCTACTTGTCCTTATTCTGTGGAAACTACTGGACTTATCCTCTCTTTAGCCTGTGTAGCAGACACCAGCCCAAGGATAATTTCAAAGAGACACAGGGACAGAAAAGGTGAGGTGCTTGAGAAGTGTACACTGGGGACCCAGGCTGGCAATGAAGATAGTTTTATGTCATGTTAGAGTTAGGCAGATCCTGAGTAGGGTTGCCAGGATAAAATACAGGACAGCCCTGTGAATTTGAATTTCAAATAACGACACAAAAATTTGTATGTAACTACATACTTATACTAAAAAATATTCATTGTCTATCTGCAATTCAAATTTAACTGAGCATCCTGTATTTTTATTTGTTGAACTTGGTAACTCTAATTCTGAGTAAGGTGATGCTGTCCAATAAAATAAATTTAAGCATTTAAATACTGTTGTCACTCTAGTTACAGTCTTATTTTAAAGGTCTGTATTTTATAGCATTCCTAATTCAACTAATTCGTATTATTTGGGGATCTGTAACATCAATTATATATTTCATTTGTTGGGATAGAGATGATTTTAAAATAATCTGAGATCACTTACATAATTATAATTAAGCTTAGGTAAGGTACTTGAAATATATATCCTCCATATTTAAGAATAATTCTAATTGGTAGCAGGTCCTTTTCTTTTTCCAGTGAGAGAGATTGAGACTACATTCAACTCAGAAGACAACTGAATCAGAGGTACGATGATACAGTTTCAGTATGTTGTCTATTAAGATGATGATGATTGAAATATCTGTGACAGTGTCAGCAAGGAGTTAGCCCTTTGCTATTTCACAAAGGTCATAATCACAGTGATAACTATTTCTTTTTGTAACAAAGATGACAGTCAAATCAAAGAGGAAATATTCAAAATAAGATAAAAGGAATTGACATTAGAAAAGACTACATGGTGACTAG
>NW_011888903.1:5115130-5121451 GCF_000151845.1 Pteropus vampyrus | reverse complement strand
GTGTGGCTCGAGTAGAAAGCTACCACCCCACCATCCATTCCCAGTACTCATGGTACTACCCACAAATGTTAAATTTTGATGAAAACCCCACTCTCTTCTATTCTGCCACTGGATAACTTGCTTTCCAATATCCTGACCAACCCCTCCCAATCAACCACCATTCAAAAGAAAAAGAAAAGAAAAGCCTCAGAATTTAAAGTTATTGGTTTCCACTCCAGGCATGTAAAATAAACATATGAAGGAGGATAAGAGAAGGCTGGGAACTTTCCTTAATACACATGTATTAATATTAGTTAGGAATACATTTAGATGAAACCCCATTTGCTGACTTGAAAGGAGTTTTTGTCCAAGAAGAATTAAGAGGATACATTTTGATGAAATCTTAATGGTCTGGGGTTTTGTAGAGGATGAATAACACTCTGATGGGACCAGGACTTTTTCTTTCAGAATTGTATCTCTGCCTCCTGCCTTGCAGCTTCCCAGCCATTCTCTACTTGTCCTTATTCTGTGGAAACTACTGGACTTATCCTCTCTTTAGCCTGTGTAGCAGACACCAGCCCAAGGATAATTTCAAAGAGACACAGGGACAGAAAAGGTGAGGTGCTTGAGAAGTGTACACTGGGGACCCAGGCTGGCAATGAAGATAGTTTTATGTCATGTTAGAGTTAGGCAGATCCTGAGTAGGGTTGCCAGGATAAAATACAGGACAGCCCTGTGAATTTGAATTTCAAATAACGACACAAAAATTTGTATGTAACTACATACTTATACTAAAAAATATTCATTGTCTATCTGCAATTCAAATTTAACTGAGCATCCTGTATTTTTATTTGTTGAACTTGGTAACTCTAATTCTGAGTAAGGTGATGCTGTCCAATAAAATAAATTTAAGCATTTAAATACTGTTGTCACTCTAGTTACAGTCTTATTTTAAAGGTCTGTATTTTATAGCATTCCTAATTCAACTAATTCGTATTATTTGGGGATCTGTAACATCAATTATATATTTCATTTGTTGGGATAGAGATGATTTTAAAATAATCTGAGATCACTTACATAATTATAATTAAGCTTAGGTAAGGTACTTGAAATATATATCCTCCATATTTAAGAATAATTCTAATTGGTAGCAGGTCCTTTTCTTTTTCCAGTGAGAGAGATTGAGACTACATTCAACTCAGAAGACAACTGAATCAGAGGTACGATGATACAGTTTCAGTATGTTGTCTATTAAGATGATGATGATTGAAATATCTGTGACAGTGTCAGCAAGGAGTTAGCCCTTTGCTATTTCACAAAGGTCATAATCACAGTGATAACTATTTCTTTTTGTAACAAAGATGACAGTCAAATCAAAGAGGAAATATTCAAAATAAGATAAAAGGAATTGACATTAGAAAAGACTACATGGTGACTAGGAAAAAAAGGAAATGATTTAAAAAGTACTATTGTACTAACACTGTGCTTCAGAAATTCTGAATTTTGGACATCATTCTGCCAGCAACTCGCTGTGACTTTGGACAAGTTCCTCAGTCTTTCCCTTTACAGAATGAAGAAGTTAAACACGATGAAGCTTGTAAGCTCCCTGTCTGATGAAACTTCAAAGAACTTTAATTCAATTACTTTTTTTCCCAAATCCTCACTTCACTTGCCCATCTTTCCCCCATGTATACCTACCCAAATCAACCCAACTATATTATAATCTCTGTCACCGCCCCCAGGCAGTTGAGAAGTACAGGAGAAAGTGACATCCAGATCCAGAGCCAGCAGCCTTCACCCTCATTCAAGCGTGAAGGTCCTCTTTTAGAGTTTAGAGAAAATAGGAAATTCCCTCAGATGCCTGCCTTCTGCATGTTGTACAGACTCACTGCCATTACACGAATTGCTTTCCTCTTCCCTTCTCAGTAGAAAAATCATGCCCTAGATAATGCTTCATTGATTATAATTTCTCAAAGATATAACTTTCTTTCACTTTACTGGCAATTTCCTCAACATAAAATGCTTATATAATCTATTAAAAAGATAAAATTTTACCTTGTCTGTCCTGATTGCTGTTTCCTTTCTTAAAAGTCAAGCTCGAGAGAATGGTCTGTAATTATCATGTCCACTTTCTTATTCCAATTCTTCCACTCACTTCTACTTGACTCCGCTCCTGCCGCCCCAATGAACACCTCTTTAAAATTGTAACCTTTCTTATTACTAAAGCCATAGGACAAGCTAAATGGCATTTGCACTGAAATCTCCTTTTCCTTGGCTTTTATTCTCTTTCTCTCATTTCCCACCCCGCCTCTCTCCCTCTCTCCTCCTTCTCCCCCTCCTTCTCAGTCCATCCTTTGAATATTGAATATTGACACTAGGATAGTGTTTCAGGCTCTTCTTCCCTAGTTGGATTCCTTTACTAACTTACTGACATGTTTAACTTCTCCAAAACTAAACCAGTCATCCTGCCCTTTAAACCCTCTATGTCCTTCTCAACTTAGGGGACCAGCACTTATTTTGTCACTGATATCAGAAACCTTAGCCCTATTCTTAAATTTATCATTTCTTTCACCTTAATTATAATTGGTCACCGAATCATATCAATTCCACCAAAGTAATATCATATTCATTATCCAGCAGATCTGATATTGCCATTGCTACTAACCACATCTATGACACTACATTGAAAATCCTTAGGGATTCTAGATCAGAAGCAGCACAGTTCCTTGCCATTAACCTCAGGCTCTTTTTAAACCATCCCTTACCTCCCTGATCTCATATCCAGCCACTCTCCTCTGTGGTACTTTGTATTTTTGTCAAAACGAATGCCCGTGATCTCCCAAATGTGTCATGTTGATACTATTCCAGGGCCTTGTCCTTCTGCTGCAATGCTCTCACTACTCCTCTGCTCCCCATGTCAGGTGACTTATTTCTACACATGCTTCACGACTCAGTTCGGGTGTCTTCTCCACCAAAAGTCTTTCTTGGTGCCCCTGTCTAGATTGCTCTTGTCGAGTATATAGTCTGAAATATAGCAAAACCTTAAAATGTTTTTGAAAGTTTAATGATCTGCTTTAATAATTTTCTCTTTTAACAATTAAGTTTACCCTCATTTGAAATGCCTGAATTTTTCCATACCTTAAGTTTATCTGTACTTCACTTTCTGTTCTTTGAATCTTTATCCCTGCTTTAATGTGTCACTTACAATTCTGTCTTAAACAGTTCTTATGAAACGTTTTCCAAAGAAAAATGTTAAAGAGAAGCAGATGGAGGTATGGGGTCAATAGACAGTTAAAAATTGAAAACTAGATGGGAGGGAGGCACAATTTATTATGGAATATATGGCCCTCCAGGTACTTTCCCAGTGTGATATTAACAGAGCTTCTTCAGTTATTATTCCTTAAATTTTAAAAATTGTGGAAAGCTTCTAGCTTTCTTGAACATAGTTTTCAAAGAGGTACTATATTAGTATTACTATGAATGTACATTTAAGTATGAGTATGAATATTAATAAAGGTATAGGCTAAGCTGCTGCAATAAAAAACTCAAGCAAAAAACAAAAAACAAAAAACCACTGGTTCCAACAAGGTAGAAATTTATTTCTCACATAATAGCTGTACCCAATAGACCAAGTAGGCTGGATGTGTCTACACCAGGGACCCAACTTTCTTCTATCCTATTGTTCTGCCATGCTCTGGAATTAATTCTGTCCAATACAGCAGCCACCACCCACATGTTTGTATTGAGCTCTTAAAATATGGCTAGTCCAAACTAGGTTGTGTTGCAAGTATATATTATACATACACACCAGTTTTCAAAGACTTTGTATTAAAAAAGTTCAAAATATATTAGTAGTAATTTTATATTGATCGCGTATTAAAATAATATTTTGGATATATTGGCTCTTTCAAAGTGCTTTTTGTTCCTCAGGATGATTTCTTGAGTCATATTTGAAAACTGTTATCATACAGCCTCTTGGGAAACAGAATCTTCAGCAGAGTTCAATCTCTTTCTGTGTCTTTAGTATTAAAATCTGTGGAGAAGGAAAAAGTGGGAAAAAGTCAGTTTTGTCCAGCAACACCCTCCTGCCAGAGGCTCTTGTTTCCTGGGTGGAGAAAAGGCCAAATGAGTTTCTGTAAGCAGTCTGGTTCACAGATATGAGGACCAGGGGCAGTCACACAAAGCTTTTTCATTAGCTATTTGGGTGTCATTACCACTTTATCTAATAGATGCTAATTATAATTGAAACTATAGGACTTTTCCTCATTTACTGTGGTTGCCTTAACTTTCCGTCAGGTATGAAACAAATAGCGGTAAAAAAGTTAAGTCGTTGTATTATTTATTTAATACTGAATTATTCATTTTTTCATTTCTTCTTGACTATGAATTTTATATTAAGCAATGCATAAAACTGGTATGCACATACAATTGAGACTTTATTGTCAAACTGGTATGCATTTTGCAAGAGTTTTTTCTCTGTAAAGAAATGCTTCCGGAAATATTAGCTTTTGATCTATCAAATTAGAGTTAAGTCCTTTTTCAAGTGGGTAGGTAACACTGGTATGAACCAAATTGAGTTCAGGGTTACTATTTAACACTGTGGATCAAAAGTAGATTCTATGTTTATTATTTACTTTTATAAAATAACCACAAGAAGAAAACAACAACAAAAATAATAGCACTAATAAAATTTGGTAGATGGAGGAGAGACTTAGAACTAGTGAAAAATAAGCCACTTCTTCACCTTTTAATGGGGAATTCAATAGACACTGTTTAACTGTTGATAAATCAAAAAATAGAAGTATAAATACGCTATAAGATATAAAAGTGTTAAACCATCAGAAGAACTAAAAAGATCAATAATGAAAATATTTATTGTGGAAGTGGGTTTGGTGAGATGGAGAACTTCAGAAATTTGCTTTTTATTTTCTACCCTTCTTTACTATTTGAAAAAAAAATTCTGTATGAAATATGAATTAAGAAATAGTTTTTTTATAGAGTAGCATACATAAATGAGGAATATATTACCTTCAAAATCAAAAGAAGCCCATTAGGCATTATGCCTCTCTTTTATTGCAGAAGGGGGCAAATGCAACAACTTATCCTATACCTTAGAAGGATATCTTGACATCCACCACATCATTGGACCCTTAAAAATTTCAGTGGAGTAGAAAGCCCCTGAATTTTGGCCAGACTTATTTCCTAAACTTGGACAAACAAATGTATTAACAATAAGTCTAGAGTAGCTACTACTTCCTCACTAAATCCAATAGTATAATGTCATTAACATAATAGAGTAGTGTGATGTCTTTTAGAAGGATAAGGCAATCAAGATCCCTGCAAACTAAATGATGACAAAGGACTAGAGAGTTGATATACCCCTGAGGTAAGACAATTAAGGTATATTTCTACCCTTGCTAGCCAGAAGCATATTTCTCTGATGGTATTTACTAAAGGTGTAGACAAAAAAAATATGTCAGATAAATAACTAAATACCAGATACCAAGGGATGTGTTAATTTGCTCAAGCAATGAAACCACAATTGTCAGAGCAGCTGCAATTGGAGTCACCACCTGGTTAACCCATTGTTATTCTCCCACATCCAACTGTTTCTTGCACAAGCCAAATAGATGAGTTGAATGGAAATGTGGTAAGAATCACTACCCCTGCATCCTTCAAGTACTCGATGGTGGCATTAATCTGTGCAGTCCTTCCAGGAATGTTGCTTTTGGTTTACTATTCTCTTAGGTAGAGGCAGTTCTAGAGGCTTCCATTTGGCCTTTCACCATTATAGCCCTCACTTCACAGTTCAAGGAACCAATGTGGGGATTCTGCCAGTCGCTGAGAACGTCTATCGCAGTTACACATTCTAGAACTAGGGAAATAATCACAGGGTATGTGCTTGGTATGTCTCACATTTTAATTATCCATTCATTCATTGATGGACACTTAGGTTGGCTATTGTAAACAATGCTGCAATGAACATGGGTGTGAATATATCTCTTCAAGATAGTGCTTTTCTTTCCTTTAGATAGATACCCAGAAGTCACTGTAATTTCTAACCTACAGAGAAGAGCAATCACAGAGCTATTCAAGGATGCTGGGCTCCTCTCACAAATTTATTTCTCACATTTGAGATAAAAGATATGTGTTCTGGACCCTCTTAGAGTGGGTGAGTAGGTTTCAAATGATAAATCCACTTTAGCATTCCAATCTTTTTAAGTCTTTGGATTTTTTCCACTATAATATACCGAGGCGGTCCTGGCATTTCAACATCACTTAGAGTAGACCACGTTTCAGTTCACGTTTCAGAAAACCAACCAACCAGTGTCCTTTCTAACC
>NW_011888903.1:5098821-5115080 GCF_000151845.1 Pteropus vampyrus | reverse complement strand
TTTCCTTTAGATAGATACCCAGAAGTCACTGTAATTTCTAACCTACAGAGAAGAGCAATCACAGAGCTATTCAAGGATGCTGGGCTCCTCTCACAAATTTATTTCTCACATTTGAGATAAAAGATATGTGTTCTGGACCCTCTTAGAGTGGGTGAGTAGGTTTCAAATGATAAATCCACTTTAGCATTCCAATCTTTTTAAGTCTTTGGATTTTTTCCACTATAATATACCGAGGCGGTCCTGGCATTTCAACATCACTTAGAGTAGACCACGTTTCAGTTCACGTTTCAGAAAACCAACCAACCAGTGTCCTTTCTAACCTCACAAGCTGCAACATTAAGTACAGATTCTCTGCTTGGTCCCTATCAATAAATTTGGTCTGATCCAACTTTATGCTTCTTACATCATTTTCCCGAATACTTAATATTTATTCCTACAACCATTCCCTGGTTTTCTGTCTGTATAGATTTTATAGTGTGGTACACTTCACCTTTTGGGGTCTGCTGAGACTTGAATCTAGTTATAGTTCTAGAAGCAAAAAGGAGTGGTGGGAGTGGGACCTGAGGAAGATTAGCTGTGTCTTGCAAGGCTGCTACCTCAGGGGAGGCTGTTAGTTTCCTCAGGCAAAGTAGGGTTAATCTCTTCAGATGTGGATGGAATAGCTGTTTCTACTGGGAAAACAAAAACAAAAACATCAGAATTTAGGGGGCTCAGCATCCCAAGTTTCATCAGGATTGTTCCATATGTTCCCATTCTAATTTTCAAGAATCCATTCCTTCCCAGTCAATGCCCACTCTCCAAGTTTGGGGATTCAATTTGTGTTGTAATTCAGCCACTCACAGAATTAGAGGCTGGATTTGTTTTTCAGCAATTTCAGCTCTGCAGCTACAAGAAGTAAGAGTTTCTTTCAGAGCAGAGACTTTGGGTCATTTATGTGACCCTTGACTGGGAATTCAAATCCTTGATCTCATCCTTTCTTTTCCCCACTTTGTTCAGTGCAATTGGAGCAACCAGCCAATCTCATTATAATTGTTAGTTTGATAAAAATGTTTTAAGGTATCAAATAAATGGTCATCTGCAATTAGGAGTATTAAATGGTGATACTTTGTGTATCTCTATTATCATATCATGTCACAGACTATCAGTGAGCTCTTTACTACTGGAGATAGAGTTATTAGTGACTTGAAATTTAATCAGATTAGAGAATCAATTTCAGAAACTCCAGAACAAATTCTTAAACTTGTTCAGAAGCAGATCCAATAGAATATATAATGACTTCATTTTGTGATAGCCTGCTGAAATGTGAAAGGGTTAAAGGATAATTAAAACCTGAAACTGGACAAAAGAAGTCTATACCTTAGGCCTAGTTTCTGGAACCCCTAACCACATTCTGTTAATCATGAAACTTGTAACAATGAGCTCATACGCTAACTGCCAATTTTAGCCTGTGTAACCCTGCTTGCTTGCGTGGCATGAAAAATAATCAATTTTATATAAGCTGAAAATTACTGTTTGGCCATCGCCCATGGGAACACTGGCTATTGTCCATGGGAACATAGGCAATCACCCATAGGAACATAACATTCTAACAACAAGCTTTCTGCTTCTGTACTCCCCGCTTGCACACCTGACCAGTGGGTTGACAGGTAGTGAATAGGAGAAAGATGGACCTTTGTGTTTAAGACAGAATGAGGAATAGAATTTAGGGCTTAAAAACCTTGTATCTTGGCATTTTGGGGCTGCTCCTTTGGAAGGACAGCCGCTGGCTAATAAATTGCCTCTATAATCAAAGCACTCAGGTTGAGTCTGGTTATTCCGGTCACAACAATTTCTTTCAGATATATACGTAGAAGCCACTGTAATTTATATAAAGAGGAGAGAGAGAGAGGCAGAGAGACAGAGACAGAGAGACAGATAGACACAGGCACAGAGAGATAGAGAATAAATTCATATGCAAATCCAAAGATCACCTATATTCTGGCTTCTAGCATCATAGATAACGTTCGCATGACTTTTTGAAATTGAAATATACATATATATACACATATATACATGTCCATTTATATATATATTCAAAGTAGAAAATATTTTGTGTATAGACTTTTCCAATCAATGTAATGTTTCTGACATCTAACCATGTTATTAAATATGTTTTTCATTTTCATTATTTAGTTTATCATTATGTGAATGTTCCATAATTTATTTATTCATTCTGTTAATAGTCAATAAAGTTTTCAATTTGAGACTATTATAAATAATATTGCTATGTATGTTCCTTTTTACATATTGTATATTTTTTTGCATTTCTACATATATATATTTCTATGCAGTATATACTTAGTAGTAAATTAGCAGGACATAATGAAGGTAAATTTCCAATTTTCATAAAAACTGCTAAACAGATATCCAAAGTTATACTACTTTACACTATTTCTAGTAATTAATGAGAGTTCCAATTACTTCACATTCTTGTTAACATTTTCTCCTGTTTTTTACTCCTAATTTTTTAAAATTAGCCTTTTTGATGTATGCATGTATAAATGTATAGCATATTATAGTTTTGTTTGTTTATTTGTTTTTATGCCTACAACACCTGGTCTTCCTAGGTGGTCTCCCATCCAAGTACTAACCAGGCCCAACCCTGCTTAGCTTCCAAGATCAGATGAGACCGGGAATGTTCAGGGTGGCATGGCCATAAACATGTATTATAGTTTTAATTTGTGTTTTCCTTTTTTACTAATGGTATTCAATATTTTCGTATGTCTATAGGCCATTTAAGTAGCCTCTCTTGTGGGTGATTATTCAAGCACCCTTCTCCATTTTTATTTTGGGCTTTTTTTATTATTGCTGATTTGTGGGAGTTTATATATACTTTTTTTTTCATATTTTAAACTCACATTCATTGTTACACACATATAAATTCCTACTTTCTGGCTTTTTAAAAACTTGCAATGATGTATTTTGATTTTAAAAAGTTCTTAATTTAAATGCAGTGCCATTTATCTAAATTTCCTTTCTAAGTTTTATTGTATATTGAAGAAGCCTTTCCCTATGCCGTATTATAAATTTGTATTATATTTTCCTTTAAATCTATAATTCATTTTGTATTGATTTTTTTAATTTAAGTTTATTGGGGTAACATTGGTTAATATAATTACATAATTTTCAGGTATACATTATAATTTGACATCTGTATATTCTATTGTGTGTTTACCACCCAAAGTCCAGTTTCCTTTAGCTACCATATATTTGATCCCCTTTACCCACTTCACCCTCTCCCTATCCCCCTATCTTTGACCACCTTAACCTTGTCTACCTCCCCCCTCATCCCCACTCCCCACCCTCTGGTAACCACTAGTCTATAGTCTATGTCCATGAGTCTCTATTTGTTTGTCTTGTTCATTTGTTGCTTTTAGGTTTATATTCCACATAAAAGTGATATCATGTGATTTTCAACTTTTTCTGTCTGGCTGATTTCGCTTAGCATGATTATCTTGAGGTCCATCCATGTTGTTGCAAATGGCAGTATTTCATCTCTTCTTATGGCTGAGTAATATTCCATTGTATATTGGAATGTCCTATGATAGATGACTGGCCACAGCTTCTTTAGCCAATCATCTATCATAAGACACTTTGGTTGCTTCCATATCCTGGCCACTGTGAATAATGCTGCTATAAACATCGGTGTGCAAATATCTTTTTGGATATGGGTTTTCAAGTCTCTGGGCTAAATATCCAACAATGGGATTGCTGGATCATATGGTAGATCAATTCTTAGTTTTTTGAGGAACCTCCATACTGTTTCCTATAGCGGCTGTACCAATTTGCAGTCCCACCAGCAGTGTATGAGGGTTCCTTTTTCTCCGCATCCTCTCCAACATTTGTTATTATTTGTTCTATTGATTATAACTATTCTAACAGGTATGATATGGTATTTCATTGTGGTTTTGCTTTCATTTCCCTCATAGCTAGTGATGTTGAGCATCTTTGCATATACTTGTGGACATTTGTATGTCCTCTAGGGAGAAGTGTCTGTTCAGGTCCTCTGCCCATTTATTAATTGAATCGTTTGTTTATTTGTTGTTATTGAGTTGTATGAGTTCTTTGTATATTTTGGCTATTAGGCCCTTATCGGAGGTGTTGCTTTCAAATATATTTTCCCATTTAGATGATTGTCTCTTTACCGTGTCGATGATTTCTTTTGCTGAGCAGAAGCTTTTTAGTTTGATGTAGTCCCATTCATTTATTTTAGCTTTTACTTCCCTTGCCTTTGAGGTCAAATTCATAAAATCTCTTTAAGTCTAAGGTCCCTGAGTTTAGTTATTATCTTTTCTTCTATGCATTTTATTGTTTCAGGTCTTATATTAAGGTCTTTAATTCATTTTGAGTTAATTTTGGTGTATGGTGATAGACAACAGTCTAGTTTCATTTTTTCGCAGATGGCTTTCCAGTTTTCCCAGCACCATTTATTGAAGAGGCTTTCCTTTCTCTACTGTATATTTTTGGCTTTTTTGAAGAAAATTATTTGCCTATATAAACATAAGTTTATTTCTGGACTCTTGATTCTATTCCACTGGTCTATGTGTCTGTTTTGCTGTCAATACCATGCTGTTTTGATTACTGTCACTTTGTAGTATAATTTGAAGTCAGGCAGAGTGATGCCTCCAGCCTCATTCTTTTTTCTCAGGATGTCTTTGGAAATTCGGAGTCTTTTGTGCTTCCATACAAATCTGATGATTTTTTTTGTTCTATTTTTTTTTTTTTTAAGCTAATGGGAGTTTGATGGGGATTGCATTAAATCTGTATAATACTTTAGGTAATATGGTCATTTTAACTATGTTGATTCTTCCAATCCAAGAACACAGAATCTCTTTCCATTTCTTTGTATTTTCTTTGATTTCTTTTAAAACTACAAGAGTAGTTTTCATTATATAGGTTCTTCACATGTTTCGTTAAATTTATTCCTAGGTATTTTATTCTTTTTGTTGCAAATGCAAAAGGAATTATTTTTTCTACTTATTTTTCTGACACTTCATTATTAGAGTATAGGAACACTATGGATTTCTGAATGTTGATTTTGTATCCAGAAACTTTACTGTATTTGCTTATTGTTTCTAGTAGTGATTTTGTCGAGTATTTAGAGTTTTCTATACAGAGAATCATGTCATCCACAAATAGTGACAGTTTGACTTTTTCGTTTCCTATTTAAATACCTTTTATACCTTTCTCTTGTCTGATTACACTCACTAGGACCTCCAATATTATATTGAATAACAGTGGCAATAGTGGACAGTCTTGTCTTGTTCCTGATCTTAGAGGGAAGGTTTTTAGTTTTTCACCATTAAGAGTAATGTTGGCTGAAGTTTTGTCTTATATGGCCTTCATTATGTTAAGATACTTTCCTTCTATACCGATTTTGTGAAGTGTTTTGATCATAAATGGATGCTGTATCTTGTCGAAGGCTTTTTCTGCATCTATTGATATGATTATATGATTCTTATTTTTTAATTTGTTTATGTGGTACATCACATTAATCGATTTGCATATGTTGAACCATCCCTGTGCTTCAGGGATGAAGCATACTTGATCATGGTGTATAATCTTTTTAATATGTTGCTGTATTTGGTTCACTAGTATCTTATTTAGGATTTTTTGCATCTGTGTTCATGAGAGAGATTGGTCTGTAGTTTTCTTTTTTTTTTTGTGCTATCCTTACCAGATTTTGGTATCAGAGTAATATTGGCCTCATAAAATGAGTTGGGAAGTAGTGCCTCCTCTTTGATTTTTTGGAAGAGTTTGAGGAGAATAGGTATTAAATTTTCTTTGAATTTTTTGGTAGAATTCACTGGTGAAGCCATCTGATCCTGGACTTTTTCTTTTTGGTAAGTTTTTGATGATTCTTTCAGTTTTCATACTGCTGATCAGTCTATTTAGATTTTCCAGTTCTTCTTGGTTCAGTCTAGGAAGATTGTATTTTTCGAAGTACTGATCCATTTCTTCTAGGTTATTAAATTTGGTGTTATATACTTTTTCATAGTACTCTTGTATGATCTTTTGTATTTCTGCAATGTCAGTTGTAATTTCCTCTTTCATCCCTGATTTTGTTTATTTGTATCCTTTCTCTTTTTTCCTCAGTGAGTCTATCCAGGGGTTTGTCAATTTTATTAACCCTTTCAAAGAACCAGCTCTTTGTTGCGTTTATTTTTTCTATTGTTTTGTTTTGTTTTCAATTTCAGTTATTTCTACTCTAATTTTGATTATTTCTGTCCATCTGCTGATTTTAGGCTTCATTCGTTCTTCCTTTTCTACTTTTTTAAGATGAAGCATTAGGTTGTTTATTTGGTCTCATTCTTGTTTTTAGAGATATGCCTGTAATGATATGAACTTTCCTCTTATGATTGCTTTTACAATGTCCCAAAAGTTTTGATATGTTGTACTATCATTATCATTTGTTTCCATGTATCTCTTAATCTCTCTTTTTATTTCTTCTCTAACCCAGTTATTCTTCAGTAGCATGTTGTTTAATCTACATGTATCTGTGGTTCTTCCTGATTTCTTTTTGCAGTTGACCTCTAGTTTCAAAGCATTATGATCAGAGAATATGGTTGGTATGATTTCAACCCTCTTATATTTGCTGAGGCTATCTCTGTGTCCCAGTATGTGGTTGATTCTTGAGAATGTTTCATGTGCACTAGAGAAGAATGTATTAGCAACTGTTTTGGGATGGAAGTCTCTGTAAATGTCAATTATGTCCAGTTGGTCTAATGTGTCATTTAAGGATGTTATTTCCTTATTGATTTTCTGTTTGGATGATCTGTCCATATCTGACAGTGGTGTATTTATGTTCCTTACTATGATAGTGTTTTGGTCTGTTTCTCCCTTTAGTTCCGTTAGTAATTGCTTTACATATTTTGGGGTTCCCTGATTGGGAGCATAGATATCAACAAGTGTTATGTCTTCTTCGTGCATGATTCCCTTTATCATTATGAAGTGTCCCTCAGTATTTTTCTTTACCTTTTTTATTTTGAAGTCTGTTTCATCTGATATTAGTACCGTGACTCCCGTTTTTCTCTGAATGCCACTTGCTTGAAATATTCCATCTTTTCACTTTGAGTCTGTATTTGTCTTTGGAGCTGAGATGTGTCTCCTGGAGGCAGCATATGGTTGGGTTTTGTTTTTTGATCTATTCTGTAACTTTGTGCCTTTTTATTGGTGAGTTCAGTCCATTTACATTTAGGATGATTATTGAAAAATGAGGTCTTCTAATAGCCATTTTATCTTTTGCTTTCTGGTATCTCATTGTTTCCATTGCTTCCTTGTCCTTGTGTTTCTGTTTTCCTTATTTTGATTGGCTTTTGTGGGTTTTCTCTCTGGTCCTTCTTGTTTTATGTTATATACTTCAGTTCTGAATCTTTGGTGTGTGGTTACCATTACAAATATGAAAAGGACAGTTATATATATACAGTCATCCATTTTCTTCTGCACGTGCCTTATCTCCATTCCCCTTTGTGAATCTGGATCTTTGAATCCTCCCCTCTTCAGTCATTGTTGTCTCTATTTGTTCCTATGTATGCTGAACATTCATTACTATCTTGCTATAGCAATTCTCTTCTTATTATTTAAGCTTATAATACTCTGTTCTTAGTAAGGATTGCACTCCTCTGCTTCTAATTGCCTGATAGTTACTTTACTCCTAATTATTATTCTTTTTTTTCTGTCGTTTTGTTTTAAGTGAGCTGACCCCTTTCAGTATTTCCTATAGTGCAGGCCTTGTAGTAGAGAATTCTCTCAATTTTTGTATGTCTCAAAAGGTCTTAATTTCTCCTTCATACCTAAAGGAGAGCTTAGCTGGATACATTATTCTAGGCTGGTAGTTCCTTTCACTTAATAGTTTAAATATTTGATTCTATTCCTTTCTGGTTTGTAAGATCTGCACTGAGAAGTCCGAGGATAATCTAATGGGTTTTCCTTTATAAGTTACCATTTTCTTCTTCCTGGCTGCCCTGAGAATTCTGTCTTTGTCGTTGATTTTTGATAATTTTAATACAATGTGTTTTGGTGAAGGTCTTTTTGGATTGAGGTAATTGGATGTTCTGCTGACTTCTTGAATTCCAAGCTCCAGCTCGTTCTTTAGATTTGGGAAATTATCATCCACTATTCATCTGAAAATGCTTTCTACTCCTTTTCCTCACCTTCGATAATGCCCATTATTCTTATGTTTCCTCTCCTGATAGTATCAGCTAGTTCTTGTATTTCTCTTTCATTGTTTTTTATTCTTCGATTTCTCTCTTCTTCTTTCTGATTTATTTCTAGATTTCTGTCTTCGATATCACTGATCTTTTCCTCCATTTGGTTAACTCTATTTCCCAAGCTTGCTATTGCATTTTTCAACTCTTGCAGTGTGTTTTTTATCTCCAGAATTTCTATTTGGTTCTTTTTGAGGGTTTCAATCTCCTTGTTCTGCTCATCTAGTGGTTTTTTCAATTCCTGAAATTGTTAATGTGACTCGTTTCGGAACTCACTGAGTTTTTTCAGAAGTACCATCCTGAATTCTCTGTCATTTAAATTGCATATTTCTATGTCTGTAAGCTTATTTTCTGCAGATATTTCTCTTCTTTCTGAGCCGCTTTGTCACTTTGGTTGTTCACGGTATTTAATGGAGTATTTTCCTGCCTGGGCATTAATGGAAGTGTATTCTGCTTTTTATCCAGATAGAAGATTTATTATATAAAGGTCTCTCTTTAGCCTGCTGTAAAGAAGTGCTTTTCTTTTGGTTTCCAGTAGGTGGCATCTAAGCCTCTTGGATCTCTGCTTTATATAAAGTCTTAAAATGCCTTTTTAAAAAATTTTCTTGCAGATATTTAATCACGCTCACTACCCTCAGTTTCAGTCCCTGTCAGTGTCAGCGACAGTTTCAGCAGTGTTTGCTAAGATTCCCCTGGGGCTCCGCAGTGATTGGTCTCAGAGGGTATGGGGGAAGAGGCCCTCTGGGTTGTGGATTATGAGCTGCAGCTCAGCCTCGATTTTGCAACTGGGGCCAGTAAAAATCAACTGTTGTTTCTCTGCAGTCTTGTCCTGCTTCTCTGTCTTCTGCCCTAATGACTGGGTCCTTCCACCCAACACAAGTTGCTCACAGTGGTCCTAGGCAGGGCCATTCAGGGAAGTGACCGCACCTTCACCCCTCCTTCTCCTCCTGTAAGGAGCTCCAGCAGCTGCGAGAGGCAGCCTCTTTATTTCTCCTAGTCCACTGCCCGACACCTGGGGTTCCAACATGTGGTTGCTTTTATGAGCAGATCCCATGCTCGGACATGCTGGTGTGCAGTCTGGGTGTTTTTTGTTGAGTTTTAGATAGTCAGCTTATTGTTGTTTCAAGGGGAGAGATCTGGGGAGGTCTCTCACTCCTCCATGTTTCCTTTCTCATATTGATTTTTGTGCATGGGGTCAAGATTCATTTTATGTATTTGGATATCCAATTGTCCCCATACCTTTCATAGAACAGATTATTCTTTTCACACTGCTCAGCTGTGTGACCTTTGTCATAAATCAATCATCTATAGTAGTGTAGGGATGATGATTCTCTGCTCTATTCGTTTGGTATATTTGGCTCTCCTTGCAGAAAAACAACACTCTCTTAATTACTGCCACTTTATAATTTATCTTCTTATCCACTAGAGTAAGTCCTCCTGTTTTTGTTTCTTCAACTTTTTCTTCAATATTCCTGGTCCTTTGCATTACCAAATAAAATTTAGAATTGGCTTGCAAATTTTTATGCAAAAGATATCTTCTGGTGTTTTTTATTAGGCTATTGAATCTATAGATAATTTGGAGAAAAATGACTTCCTTAACTTTAATCCATGAATGTAAATTCTAAGCCTTAAATCTACTAGTGCAAGTGTTTAATCCATTAATACCTTACAGCTTTCTATTTATTTGGGTCTTAATAACTTTTTAAAGTTTTTGATTAAATGGTCTGTACATTTTTCATTTGACTTATATCTAAAAATCTGATATATTTGATGTTATTTTCAGTTAAGTCATTTAAAATTACATCTTTTAAATTTTATTTATTTATTTATTTGTTTGCTTATTTGTTGCCTTACTGTACTTGCTGGGAAACATTACAATGTTAAGTTTAAGTGGTAAGAGTAGTAAGATGGGAAAACTTGTCTGACTTTCAATCTCATAGAGAAAGCTTTTAACCATAAAGTATGATGTTTACTATGGGGTTTTGGTACTTTAATATATTAACAAAGTTCCTATCTATTACTAGTATGCAAAAAAGTATTGACTTTGGAGAGTGGATTTTATCAAATGCATTATTTTTATCTTTTCCTATGACCATATATGTTTTTCCTTCTATTATAATAATAAAATAAATTGTAATCACTACTTCTCAAATGTTAAAATAATCTATATCCTTGGAATAAACTCATTTTTTGTGATGAATTATCATTTTTATATAACTTGAATTTTATTTACTAATTTTTTGTTTATAATTTTGTAACTATGTTTATAAAAGATACTGACTGTACAAATTCTTCAATATTATTTAAAATTCCCCATAATAGCAACAATATAATTTCATGCCTCTTACCCATAAAGTGTTGTTTGTACAAATGAAAATGTTCTTATTCAATATGAACTAAATTTTGTCCCTCTCAAATTTCATAGGTTAAAAGGCTAAGCCCCAGTGTGACTATATTTGGAAATAGTATTTCTAGAAGATAATTAAGGATAAATGAAGTCATAAGAATAAAGTTCTAATCCAATTGGACTGGTAGCCTTATAAGAAGAGGAAGTAGTCTCTATCATCTATCTATCTATCTATCTATCTATCTATCTATCTATCTATCTATCTATCATCTATCTATCATATCTATCTGTAAACTATCTATCATCTATCTATCATTATCTCTAGCTCTATCTCTATCTCTCCCTAAGCAAACACCGATAAAAGGCCATGTGAGGACATAATGAAAGGCAGCCATCTATAAGCCAGAAAGAGAGCTTTCGCCAGAAAGTGAATTTTCTGATACCTTGATTATAAATATCTAGCCTTGAGAACTATGAGAAAATATTTTTTATTGAAGCTATACAGTCTGTAGTGTTTTGTTATAACAACCTGAGACTATATCACCTATATCTCAAAAAGAGAGATATAAAACCCCACCAATTACGTGTCCATCTCTAGGTGTTTTTAATTGCTTTCCCAGCTCATTTAGAACTGCACCTTAATATTTTATAGTATGAAGACTACATTATAATATTAACCATGAATATTCTTTATACCAAGTAATACAGAAAAGAAGATGATAAAAATATATTTAAAATATGAAAATTCATATATAACAAGCAAGGAAAAAATATGCCTAGTTGCTACAATTTTTATTTCTATTACTGGTTATAAGGCTGTAATTGATATTTATAACTTCATATTTCTATTTTCAATCCCATGGTTCCTGAACCTTCAACTAGCACCTGAGCTAATTGGGAATTTTTACTCGATGGAGTAATCTGAAGTTTTATTTCTGAAGGGCCTGAGTTCTTAATGGTTCTGTTTTTGCTGAGACATAGTAGTTTTCTGCTAACTTTTATTAATGAACAGGAAAATAGTAAAAGCTACATCAAGAAAACCTTCTCACTTCCAGATATTATTTTCTGATGCTATTTCATAATAGAAACCAACTTTCCAGTTTCTTTATAATCAGAATCAATTTCCCCAACTAGTCTTTGTTATTTCTGGGATATGAAGACCTTGAAATGGCCAGATGGCAGTCTCTATTTCCAATCTAATATATCTTTTATTGTGTCTGCTGGTGGAAACCTTCCTTCTTCAGGAATTGAGACCTTTAAATCAGCAGAAGCCAAATATGTAAGAATTAAAAGCAAAAATTCTGAGAGTGGGTTATTAAGTTTAGTAGTGAGAAAAGCCAGTTCCACATCCATTTCTTCATTTTCAGACCCTTATATTATGGCAATTAGAGAAATGACACTATATATTGGGTGCTGCCTCAAAACAGATTCTGTATGATAATGTTCAGTTCTCAGAGTGTTGTTTCTTCACTGCAACTTATTGAATCTTCAGAAAGCTATCCAATAGATCTCTCAGACTAGATGCTTCTTAATAACAGGTATATGCTAAGACCAGTGAATTCAATTACTGCACTTCTCTTGCTGTAAATTGCTTTTCTTGATTAGAAGCAACTGTGTGGGATTGTGTGGGATACTTTGAAAATGAATAAAGTGTTCCTTGTTTCCATTAGAAATACTTTGGGCAGAAATATTGTGGGCAATGAGGTCAGTAGACTTGAGGGGGTAACTGCTATTTTAAAAACAAAGACACCCACTCAAGACTTGAAGGAACATAAAAAAATCTAGGTAATGTAACATCAATAAAGGACTACAATAATTTCCAGTAACAAACCCTAAAGACATAGAGATATCTGACTTAGCTAATAAAGAATTCAAATTAGTTGTTTTAAGGAAGCTCAGTGAGCTACAAGAAAACACAGAAAGACAATTTGATGAAACTAAGAAGACAATACACAAACAAAATTAAAAGTTTAACAGAGAGATAGAAATAACAATAATAAAAAAACAACTAAACAGAAGTTGTGGAGCTGAAGAACGCAATGAATGAAAGAAAAAATGCAATAGACAGAATCAATATTAAAATGGATCAAGCAGAAGAAAGAATCTGTGAAGTTGAAGACAAGACCTTTGAAATTACTCAGAGGAAAATAAAGAAAAATAAATTTTAAAAAATGAAGAAAGCATATATGAAGTATGAGATTCAATCAAGAGTAGCAATCTGAAAATTATTGGAGTCCCAGTAGGAGAAGACAGAGAAAACAAGGAGAAAGCTTATTTAAAGAAATGATAGCTGAGAATTTCTAAAATCCAAGGAGAGATGCAGCCATTCTTGTTGATGAAGCTAATAATCTCCAAATAATTCAACTCAAAAAGATCTTCTCCAAGGCATATTACAATAAACTGTCAAAAATCAAAACAAAGAGGGAATCTTAAAAGCAGCAAAAGAAGCTTATCATGTACAAAGGAACCCCCCATAAATCTACCAGCAGAAACCTTACAGGCCAGGATAGAGTAGGATGATATAATCAAAGTACTGAAAGAAAAATAAAACCTTGCCACCATGAATACTTTATCAAGCAAATTTGTCTTTCATAAATGGAGAGAAAAGACATTTCCAGATAAACAAAAGCTACAGAAGCCCATCACTACTAGACTTACCTTATGAAAAATGCTGAAAGGGATTTTTCAAGCAGAAATGAAAAGATGCTAATTAGTAACATGAAAACATATGAAAATATACCACAAACTGGTAAAGCTAAGCATATAGTCAAATTATAATACTTTAATACTGTAATATGATGGTGTATTAACCACTTGACTCTAGTAAAAAAAAAGGTTAAAAGACAAAACTATCAAAATAACTATGGCTATAGTAATTTGTTAAAAATATACAATACAAAAAGAGGTGAACTGTCACATCAAAAACAAAATATGTGGGGTGGAGTAAAAGGGTAGTTTTCATATGCTATTAAAGTTAAGTTGATATCAGTATAGAAGATACTATTATACCTATAAGATGTTTTATGTAAGCCTCATGGTACTAACAAAGCAAAAACCTACAATAGATACACAAAAGATAAAGAGAAGGGAATCAAAACATACCAATATGGAAAATCATCAGTTCACAAAGGAAGATAGTGAGAGAGGAGGAAAGGAACAAGTGAAATACATAACAGTGAGAAAACAATTAGTAAGATGACATTAGTAAGTCCTTAACTATTAATAATTACTCTAATCAAAAGGCATAGAGTGACTGATTAGATAAAAGAACAAGATCAATTATATGCTGACTACAAGAGAAAAATGTCAGGTTTAATGATACACATAATCTAAAAGTGAAGGTTTAAAAAAATATATTCCACGTAAGTGAAAACCAAAGAAATTAAGGATAGCTATAGTTATATTAGGCAAATGGACTTTAACTCAAAAGCTATAACAAAAGACAAAGAAGGTTATTATATAATGATAAAGGGGTCAATTGATCAAAAATATATAACAATTGCAAGTATGTATGCATCAAACATCAAAGTATATATATTAAACAAATATTAACAGATATGAAGAAAGAAATAGACAACAATACAATAGTAGGAGACTTCCATAATCCACTTTCAAAAATGCATAGGTCATCCAGACAGAATATTAACAAGAAAATGATGGATTTGAACTACATTGTAGATCAAAAAGATCTAACAGACATATACAGAACATTCTACCACGAGCAGAAAAACAATCATTTTCTCAAGTACACATAGAGCATTCTCAAGGATAGATCATATGTTACAACACAAAAATAGTCTTAGAAGACTGAATTATACCAAATAAACTTCCTTACCACAATGGTATGAAACTAGAAATCAATAACAAAAAGAAAACTAAAATTCAAAAATATATGGAAATTAACACATTCCTAATCAATCAATGGGTCAAAGAAGCAATCAAAGGAGAAATAAAAAAAATCTTGAAACAAATGAAAACAAAAATACAACGCACCAAAACATATAAGATGCAACAAAAGAAGCACTAAGAGGGAAGTTTAGAGTGACAAATGCCTACATTAAGAAAAAAGAAAGATCTCAAATAAACAACCTAACTTTACACCTCAAGAAAGTATAAAAAAAGAATGAACTAAGTACAAAGTTAGCAGAGGGAAGCAAATAATAAAGATCAAAGCAGAAATAAATGAAATAGAGACCAGAAAAAAAAATAGAAAAGATCAGTGAAATTAAAAGCTGATTATTTAAAAAGAAATAAAATTGACAAAACCTTTAAGCTAGACTAAGAAAAAAAGAGAGAAGACTCAAATAAATAACATCTGAAATGACAGAGAAGACATTAAAACTGATATCACAGAGATACAAAGGATCATAACAGACCATTAATAACAATGATACAACAACAAATTAAGTCGCCTAAGAGAAATGGACAAATTGGTAGAAACATACAACCTACCAAGACTGAGTCATGAAGAATCTGAAAAAATAAATAACAAGTAAGGAGATTGAATCCATAATAAAATAGTTTCCAATGAAGAAAGCCCAGGACCAGATAATTTCACTGGTGAATTCTACCAAAAATTAAAAAAAAAAAATTAACATCAATCCTTCTTAAACTATTCCAAAAATTAAAAAGGAGGGACTCCTTTGTTCATTTTTCAAGGCCAGTATTAACTCAAAACTAAAGCCAGACAAAGACACTACAAGAAAAGATAACTACTGGCCAATATCCCTGATGAATATAGATGCAAAATTTCTCAACAAAAAATTAGTAAACCAAATTCAAGAGCACATTGAAAGGATCATATACCATGATCAAGTTGGATTTACCCCTGAAGTGCAACAATGGTTCGACATCCACAAATCAACCAATGTGCTACACCACAATAATAGAATGAAAGATAAAAATCATGTGATCATCTCAACAGGTGTAGAAAAAGTATTAGACAAAACTCGACATTCTTTCATGACAAAAATTTTCAAAAAATTTGATATAAAGAGAATATACCTCAACATAATAAAGGCCACATATGACAAGCCCACAGTAAATATTATACTCAATGGCAAAAGTTGTAAAGTTTTCCTCCAACATCAGGAACAAGACAAGGATGCTTACTCTTATCATTCTTATTCAATATAGCACTGGAAGTCCTAGCCCAAAGCAAGAAAAGGAAATAAAAGACATTCAAATCAGAAAGGAAGTTGTAAAATTTTCTCTCTTTGCAGATGATATAATCTTACATATAGAAAATACTAAAGATTTCACCCAAACTACCTGGTAGATTAAACTAATTCAGTAAAGTTGCAAGATACAAAATCAATATATAAAAATCAGCTGCATTTCTATACACTAACAACAAACTATCTGAAAAAGAAATACAGAAAATAATTTACAATCTCATCAAAAAACAATAAAATGCTTAGGAATAAATTTAAGTAAAGAGGTGAAAAACATGTACACTGAAAATTAAGACTTTGATTAACAAAATAGGAGATACAAATAAATGCAAAGACATTTCATATTCATAAATCAAAAGCATTAATGTTGTTTAAATATCCATACTACACAAAGCAATATATAGATTTAATGCAATTCTATTAAAATTCTATTTTTCACAGAAACAGAAAAAAAGATTCTATAATTTATATGGAACCACAAAAGACTGAGTA
>NW_011888903.1:5094572-5098356 GCF_000151845.1 Pteropus vampyrus | reverse complement strand
GCCCCCACTGTCTTCTCCAGTTTAAAAACTTCTTTACATGAGTATTGGCAGTGAATTTTTTGGATATAACACCAAAGGAAATGCAGCAAAAGCAAAAATTAATAAGTGAGACTATATTAAACCAAAAAACTTCTGCACAGAAACAGTAAACAAAATGAAAAGGCAACTTATGGAATGGAGAAAATATTTGCATATCATCTATATGATGAAAGGTTAATCCAAAATATATAAAGAAGTCATATAATTCAATAGGGGAAAAATCCAATAATCTGATTTAAAAACGGACAGAGAAACTGAATTGACATCCAAATGACCAGAAAGTACATGAAAAGATGCTCATCGCTAATCATCAGGTACATGCGAATCAAAACCACAGTGAGATATCACTTTATACCTTTTAGAATGGCTATTATAAAAAGATAAAATAACAAGTGGTGGCGAGGAAGTGGAGAAAAAGAAATCCTTGAGCTCTTTTCGTGGAATGTAAATTGGTGCAGCCACTATGGAAAACGGTATGGAGTTTCCTCAAAAAATTAAAAATAGAAATATCATAAGACCCAGCAGACTAACTTCTGGGTATATATCCAAAGGAAATGAAAGCAGGAGATTAAAGAGATATCTGCTCTCCTATTTCACTGTAGCATTATTCACCATAGCCAATACATAGAAACGACCTGAGTGCTCATCGACAGATGAATGAATAAAGAAAATATGGTAGGTATATGTACAAGCATAATAGCAAGACATAAAAAGAAAAGATCCTGTTATTTGTGATAACATGGATGGACTTTGAGAGCATTAGACTAAGTGAAACAAGTCAGACAAAGGAAGACAAAGGTTGCCAGAGGGTGGGGAGTGGGGGAAGTGGGGAAGGAGGAGGTAGACAAGGTCAAGGGGGTCAAATATGTGGTGACAGAAAGGAAATCTAACTGTGGGAGGTGAACACAGTGTAAATATATATATGCCTTATTGTTAAAGTGTACAGCTGGAACTTACTGGATTTCATTAACCAATATCACCATAAAAAATTAATTACTTAAGAAAAAAGACAAATAATGTATGATCTCACTTATATATGGAATCTAAAGCGGTAGTTACTAGGGGCTAGTGGGTAGGAGAAATGGGGATTTATTGGTCAAAGTATACAAACTTCCAGCTATAAGATGAATAAGTTCTGTGGATATAATATACGGCATGGTGAGTACAGTTAAAATTACTCTATTACATACTAGAAAGTTGCTATGAGAGTAGATCTCAAATGTTCTCAACAGACACACACACGAAATAGTACTTATGTGAGGTGATGAAGGTATTAACTAACCTTTCGTGGCAATCAGTTCACGATATATAGGTGTGTCAACTCATCACATTATACACCTTAAATTTACATGTTATATGTCAATTATACCTCAATAAAGCTGGAAAAAATTTAAAAAAAGAAAGAAGCCTAGGATAAATTTTAAGGACCTATGCAGAAGAAAGGGAGCTCACAAAGAATCAGAAAAAAACCCAGAGAAATGGTGGGGGAGGGGTCAAGAAGAATAGGTGTTGTGGCAGCTAAGGAAACAAAATATTTCATAGAGGGAGATTTCAAAGGTATCAAATGCTGCAGGGAGGCACTGGGTAATGAGGAATGATTGATTTAGCAAGAAGAAGGCCTTTGGTGACCTTGGCAAAGGCAATTTGGAGAAACGGCGAGTGTGGAGACCAACAGGGGAGCGGTGGGCTGAAATCTGAGAGGAACAGAAGTAGTGGAGCAGCTGTGGTCAGAGTGGCAAGTGTGAAAGCCAAGTCAAATTTCCTGAGTTAATTTTGCAGCTCTTCCTTTGCCCACTGGCTTCCAACCTCCTCCTTACCCCTACACTCATACATTCAACTAAAAGTATGATTGGCAGTGGCCTCTTATATCCTGAAAGTTGGTGATATACTTTCTAGATATCTTTTATTCTTTATCCCCTCAGTTCTACCACTACAACCACAAGCTTCCTTATGGTTCAAATGGGTCATTGTCTATAGTACACCAGCTGGTGTCTCTAATGATATTCTTGTTTGTTTCCAATTTGCCTTTTACACACCAAGGTACTCACTATCAACCTTTAATATGAAATAGTTCAGATTTTCCAGTCAAGATAGCAGAATGGGTAAATGCTGTGTTCACCTCCTCTCACAACCATATCAAAAGTATAGCTAAACTGAGAACAACCATCATTAAGAATCACCTGAAGTCTAGCTGAACAGAGGTCCTACACCTTAGGATATACAGAAGAAGCCACCTCCAGGTTGGTAGGAGGGACAAAGATGCAGAACGGGCTGGTCCCACACCCGCATGTGGCAGTTTAAAATTGGAAGAGATATCTCCGCTGAGGAAGGCCTCCGCAGAAAAGCGAGGTTCCCACAAGTTTTGGCTCTGATAAAACAGTGGAGATTGTGGCTGAGTGAGACGAAAAGCAGCTGGAGTCACAGAAATTCCTCTTAAGGGGCCTGAGGGAAGACTTACTCATTGACAGACTCTCTCACTCTGAGCTCCAGCACTGGGACAGTAGCTTGAAAGGCACCAGGGACATATCTGAAGGAACTATATTGTCTGGTTTTAAGTCAAGACTTGGAGGGGCAGCTTTCTCCTAGATAAAAGTACAGGTAGAATCCATGGTTCCTTTGTTGAGCCCTCCTCGCTGCCAGTGTCTAGACACAGGCAGCCACCATATTTGAGTCTCCATCAATCTGGTTAATACTTGTCACCCTGCCCTGCGATTCCCTGAAACTCTGTCCCATCCACCTTGCAGGCCCACTTATGTTGCTTCCATTGGCTTTTCCATACAAACAGCCTGTCTTGGCTTATGCTATGGAATTTCCTAAAATCTCTCAAAGGTTCACAAACCTCAAACAAGCAGCATATGGCCTCAGCCTGCCCAGTACATTTTATGAGCAATTCCAAGCCAGGAGCTAGTGACAGCCAACCTCGATTTTTGGCTTGGCCTTTCATGGCATTTCCAAGCCCAGCATGAGTGGTGGCCACCTGCAGATAGCTTTGTGGCTTATGCCAGGTGGCCTTAGGCAGGGCATAGACTGTGACTAAAGTTGGCCTGTAGCAGGACCCCTCCCATAAGGTCCTGGCGCCAATACACCCAGGGGCTGGATTCAGAGGGAGCCAGAGCACCACTCTGAGGACAATACAGCCAAAGGGCAGACTGGCCAGGTACCAGAGCCCTGTTAAAAAAAATCCAGCTCTGTAGGGTCAGCCCCTCTACTGTAGTCACAGCCAGTCCTGACAACTAAACAGCCTGAGAATTCAATCCCTCCCATTGATGTGCAAATAGCAACCAAAGCTCAACTACAAAAGAAGGGTACACACAAGCTACACAACAGACATATCTCATAGCTCAGGTGACCAGAGAGACTGCTCCATTGGGCCTTACAGGACACCTACTACATAAAGTCATTCTACTAAGACCAAGCAGGCCTACCTAATAGAAAAATACAGGGAGGCAGCCAAATGGGGAGACAAAGAAACATGTCCCAAATGAAAGAACAAAACAACGCTCCAGAAAAAGAACTAAACAAAATGAAGACAAGCAATCTACCAGTTGCAAAGATAAAACACTGGTTATAAGGATGCTCAATGAACTTAGGGGAGGAGTAGAGGAACTCAGTGACAACTTTAACAAAGAGATAGAAAATATAAAAATGAAGATAGATAATGTAAAAAAGAACTAGTCAGAAATGAAGACTATAATAACTAAAATGAAGAATACATTAGAGAGAATCAATAGTAGATTAGATGAAG
>NW_011888903.1:5091930-5094522 GCF_000151845.1 Pteropus vampyrus | reverse complement strand
ATAGCTTTGTGGCTTATGCCAGGTGGCCTTAGGCAGGGCATAGACTGTGACTAAAGTTGGCCTGTAGCAGGACCCCTCCCATAAGGTCCTGGCGCCAATACACCCAGGGGCTGGATTCAGAGGGAGCCAGAGCACCACTCTGAGGACAATACAGCCAAAGGGCAGACTGGCCAGGTACCAGAGCCCTGTTAAAAAAAATCCAGCTCTGTAGGGTCAGCCCCTCTACTGTAGTCACAGCCAGTCCTGACAACTAAACAGCCTGAGAATTCAATCCCTCCCATTGATGTGCAAATAGCAACCAAAGCTCAACTACAAAAGAAGGGTACACACAAGCTACACAACAGACATATCTCATAGCTCAGGTGACCAGAGAGACTGCTCCATTGGGCCTTACAGGACACCTACTACATAAAGTCATTCTACTAAGACCAAGCAGGCCTACCTAATAGAAAAATACAGGGAGGCAGCCAAATGGGGAGACAAAGAAACATGTCCCAAATGAAAGAACAAAACAACGCTCCAGAAAAAGAACTAAACAAAATGAAGACAAGCAATCTACCAGTTGCAAAGATAAAACACTGGTTATAAGGATGCTCAATGAACTTAGGGGAGGAGTAGAGGAACTCAGTGACAACTTTAACAAAGAGATAGAAAATATAAAAATGAAGATAGATAATGTAAAAAAGAACTAGTCAGAAATGAAGACTATAATAACTAAAATGAAGAATACATTAGAGAGAATCAATAGTAGATTAGATGAAGTAGAGAATCGAATCAGCAATTTAGAAGATAAGGTAACAGAAAACACTCAATCAGAACAGCAAAAAGAAAAAAGAATTAAAAAATATCGAAGATAGTTTAAGGGGCCTCTCGGATAACAAGTGTATGAACATTTACATCATAGGGGTACCAGAAGGAGAAGGCAGAGAGAAAGGACTTGAAGACATATTTGAAGAAAAAATGACAGAAAATTTCCCAAACCTAGTGAAGGAAAGAGACATACAATCCTGGCAAGCACAGAGAATACCAAACAAGATGAACCAAAAGAGGCCCACACCAAGACACATCATAATTAAGATGCCAAAGGTTAAAGACAAAAAGAGAATCTTAAAAGCAATAGAAAAGCATCTAGTTACTCCCAAGGGAGCTCTCATAAGACTGGCAGCTGATTTCCCAACAGAAACTTTACAGGCCAGAAGGAATTGGCAAGATATATTCAAAGTAATGAAAAACAAGGACCTATGACCAAGATTACTCAACTCAGAAAAGCTATCTTTTAGAATTGAAGGACAGATAAAAAGCTTCTCAGACAAGAAAAAGCTAAAGCACCAAGCCAGTACTACAGGAAATGTTGTAGGGACTTCTTTAAGAAGAAAAAAGAACAAAAGATAAAAAATATAAATAATAAAATAGCAATAACTAAATCTCTATCAACAATTACTTTAAATGTAAATGGATTAAATGTCCATTCAAAAGACATAGGGTGACTGAATGGATAAGATAATAAGACTTTATATATGTTGCCTACAAGGTACTCACTTCAGATGGAAAGACACATAACAGACTGAAAGTAAAGAGATAGAAAAAGATATTTTATGAAAATGGAAATTAAAAAAAAAAGGCTAAGGTAGCAATACTTATATCAGAGAAAATAGACTTGGAAATGTGGGCTGTAACAAGAGACAAAGAAGGACCTAGTAATCCCTCTTTTGGGTATTTATCCAAACAAACCCAAAACACTACTTCAGAGGGACATGTAAATCCATATGTTCATTTCAGTATTATTTAAAATAGCCAAGATATGAAGACTACCTGGGTGTCCATCAATAGATGAATGTATAAAGAACAGATGGTACATATATACAGTGGAATATTACTAAGCCATAAAAAAGAATTAAATCTTGCCATCTGCAACAACATCGATGGACCTAGAGGGTACTGTGCTGAGTGGAGTAAATCAGACAGATAAAGACAAATGCCATATGATTTCACTTATATGTGGAATCTAAAAAACAAAATAACAAACAAAACAGAGAACATTTTGATGGTTGACAGATGGGAGAGGGTTGTGGGGGGGTGAAAAAGAGAAGGAATTAAGAAGTACAAATTGGTAGTTACAAAATAGTCATGGGTTGTAAAATATAACATAAGGAATATAGTCAATAATATTTAATAACTATATATGGTATGAAATGGGTACTAGATTTATTGGGGTGATCACTTTGTAAGTTATATAAATGTCTAATTACTATGTTGTACACCTGAAACTAATATAATATTGTGTACCAACTGTAACTGAAAAATAAAAAATATTTTTTAAAATAATGAAAATAAATAGAAATAATAAATGATAAAAATAAATAAAATGCAAATATTTCGTATTTTTTCTATGCTTAAAACTCTTTAATGACACTCCAGCACACGTAAGATAAGTGCAAATTGGTTAGCGTAACCTACTAGGCTTTCCAAATTTTGGTTCTCTCCCCTCACTCTCCTCTTGGCCAATTAAGATTATGCTCCAGCAATATATAACCTCTCGGACTTTTTCAAACTAACTATGCTCTCTTGTGTCTTTTTCTAGGTGTTTGGAAG
>NW_011888903.1:5082944-5091880 GCF_000151845.1 Pteropus vampyrus | reverse complement strand
TTGGCCAATTAAGATTATGCTCCAGCAATATATAACCTCTCGGACTTTTTCAAACTAACTATGCTCTCTTGTGTCTTTTTCTAGGTGTTTGGAAGAGTTTCTACTCATCTTTCAAAGTCTACCTCAAGTACATCTTTTATTATAATGTTTTCCCTCATCTCCTCCCTGTCTACCCCATGATCACTCCTGTCCTTTATTCTTATTTATTTCTATTATTGTTCCTGTTACCCTTTATCCAATAAATCCTTTATCGAATTGTATGTTAACTTATCTGAAGGGGCATGACTTCTTGGAACACCAAAACACCAATACGTCTTTGTATTTCTAGTATTTATGATGGTGCCTGGCATGGTGAGTGAATCTTAAATTGCTCTATCAATTAGGGTAGCATTAGTGATATTTCTGATATCAACATTACTATTTTACCAATATCAGAGGTATCTGCAAAGAGGCAAGGAATGTGTGTTTATGTAATCACATTAAGTTTATGGTGTCCCTTGGCTCCAATGAGCAGAGACTCCTTCCACAGCAGGCCTTTTGTTCAAATCCGCCTGAGGTATCAAATACCTTCCTTCCCATTGTAAGGTCTCAGGAGCTCTATTCTCAATCCAAATAGGGTCTACTTTATTGCAAAGCAGACTAACCTATATCCCAGGGCTCACCAGTCCCAATCAGCTTCCTGAGCATTCTTCAGGAAGAAACCTAGAAGAAGACCCCACGGGCTAGGTGTGAAGAAGATGCCAGATTGCTACTCCCTGATTGCATCCCTACCATGACAATGGCTAAGTGAGATATTTGCTTCTGGGAAACAGCAAAAGCTGGAAGTAACAAAAGCTGCTACAATGAGGCCAATTTAGGTAAAATTCGAAAACAAGAATTATTCCAAATTCACCAATCTTTTACTCTTTGTTCCATTTGATTATATATTATTTTTCTGCGTTTATCTTATACTCTATCTATTTTAGACAAATTCATAATTGGTACAAAGTTGATTTTTTTATTGGTCACTACTTCGAGTAAAGCATATTTTCAATTGGTCTGGGTTGCTTTAAAAGTTCCTCCATTACTTGCTTTTATGGTTTAGTTCTTGAATTCTGAGAGCACAGAAGAAATAACTCCACATAAATATCCTCCTTTCAGTCAGCTAGGCATGGCTGAACTCTCATTGACTAAATCAGTCCTGATATGAATCACTGAAAACCATTCTTAATAAGACAGTTCATAGTTATTTTTCTTGCTGTTAAGTGATTTCCACTTCATTTATATAATACTTAATTTTTAAGTACAATTTAAGTACTAATCTGACAAGGTCTAATTTGAAGATAGCAAGTTGCCTTATAAAATAACTGATATTATCGTCATCTCTACGTGGGTTTCCTAAAATTGAACTTTTAGAATGAAGCAGGAACACCTTTCTATACATGGGTTGCGTACTCCACATTCTTGTGCCTTTCCTCCTGGAAGGCAGATAAGATCCTGGAAGAAGAAGGTAGGAAAACAACAAGCAATCACCAACGAGTGTCAGGAGCCAGTCATCTAAGGCCATACATACTCTTTTTCACTTAGTAGCCAAAGTGGAGTGAACTTTACTACCCCACTGTGTCTAGCAACTGGAGTTCTCCCAACTGCTGTGTGTGAGGGTTAGGGATGTTGGGGTAAGGTCAAACTCTGATGATGGTGGCATTTGCTTGTATATGTGGACAGTTTCACCCCTTCTGTGGTACAGGACTCAGAATGAATTGCTATTTCCCTGTCTGCAAGTTCACCTTATCATTCTTGTGTTTCCTACATTTCAGTCTGATTCTGGCAGTCATACTTCAAAGTCAAAGTTGTTATTTACTGAATTACTCAGTTTCCAAATGATTCCAATTTCCAAAGGAAGGCGTCATACTCCTTCCTAAGTGGTAGCGATGAACCTTGACATAAAAGATGTGACTTCTTAAAGCCATGTGCTGCACAAGAGCCAATAATCCCTTTACTATGACCATAAGACACCAAAGGTCTTAAAGACTGTGACAGCCAGCAAAGACTTGGGCCGTCTGCAGATGTGGCCAAATTGTCTCTCAGAGAAATATTATTCTAGGACCTTAGAGCTTTCATGTTTACTTTAGAGAATTCTCATACAAGCTCTCAAAACTAATGACTTGTGAAATTTGAGACAACAAAGATAACGCAGTGAAGATCTGCAAAACTATGTAAAGCTAGTTAAGTAAGCGTTTTATTACTTCAGAAAAAGGAATGGCCGTGTTCTGGGGAAATCTAATTTATTCAATAACAAATGATCACAGAAAAATGAAAACTCATGCTCAAAATGTCACAGATTAGTTGTGCAGTATTCCTCTATTGAATTGTTCATCAATAACATTGACTGCCACCTGGAGGTAATAGTCTGAAGGAAAATATCAAATTATGCAAGATTTTATCTGTAGTACATATGTCAAGCTCAAAGAGAAATCATATTAAAGGAAAAACAAAGATTTTTGAGTATTTCCTTGACCGTTGAAAATGGCAAACTGCTTCCTATATTCAGGTTAGCATTCCCAGATGATGACTTTTAGCTTGATGCCAAAGGGGATGATGCTATGACCAATTCACTGAAAGGCTTGCCTAGTCTTGGGTTAGAAGAACAATCAATAGTTTCCAATTACAGATGTAAGTGAAAAATGTCATGTCATGTTAAAGTTTCCAGTAAAACTACACTCACTTTGACCCCTGGCATCCACCAAAGAAATAAGAACATTATTGATAGATGAAGAATCTGGCATAGAGAATGAAAATGATTCAGTGGAACCCAAGTCCATATAAGAAATATTCTTAAATAGTCATTTATATGTAATCCAAGAGTGAGATCAGAAAGGCCCAGAAGTTCATTTTTAAGTCTTTGTCCTCATTCCTTCCGATAGCATAAAAATAAAACATGACATGAAATGGGGTTTAGTAAAAGGAAACAGTTTGTAAAGTATGATGTGATTACATTAGAAATCACTTCTATATCATTTCTAGTATTTATGATGGTGCCTGGCATGGTGAGTGAATCTTAAATTGCTATATCAATTAGGGTAGCATTAGTGATATTTCTGATATCAACATTACTATTTTACCAATATCAGAGGTATCTGCAAAGAGGCAAAGAATGTGTGTTTATGTAATCACATTAAGTTTATGGTGTCCCTTGGCTCCAATGAGCAGAGACTCCTTCCACAGCAGGCCTTTTGTTCAAATCCGCCTGAGGTATCAAATACCTTCCTTCCCATTGTAAGGTCTCAGGAGCTCTATTCTCAATCCAAATAGGGTCTACTTTATTGCAAAGCAGACTAACCTATATCCCAGGGCTCACCAGTCCCAATCAGCTTTCTGAGCATTCTTCAGGAAGAAACCTAGAAGACCCCACGGGCTAGGTGTGAAGAAGATGCCAGATTGCTACTCCCTGATTGCATCCCTACCGTGACAATGGCTAAGTGAGATATTTGCTTCTGGGAAACAGCAAAAGCTGGAAGTAACAAAAGCTGCTACAATGAGGCCAATTTAGGTAAAATTCGAAAACAAGAATTATTCCAAATTCACCAATCTTTTACTCTTTGTTCCATTTGATTATATATTATTTTTCTGCGTTTATCTTATACTCTATCTATTTTAGACAAATTCATAATTGGTACAAAGTTGATTTTTTTATTGGTCACTACTTCGAGTAAAGCATATTTTCAATTGGTCTGGGTTGCTTTAAAAGTTCCTCCATTACTTGCTTTTATGGTTTAGTTCTTGAATTCTGAGAGCACAGAAGAAATAACTCCACATAAATATCCTCCTTTCAGTCAGCTAGGCATGGCTGAACTCTCATTGACTAAATCAGTCCTGATATGAATCACTGAAAACCATTCTTAATAAGACAGTTCATAGTTATTTTTCTTGCTGTTAAGTGATTTCCACTTCATTTATATAATACTTAATTTTTAAGTACAATTTAAGTACTAATCTGACAAGGTCTAATTTGAAGATAGCAAGTTGCCTTATAAAATAACTGATATTATCGTCATCTCTACGTGGGTTTCCTAAAATTGAACTTTTAGAATGAAGCAGGAACACCTTTCTATACATGGGTTGCGTACTCCACATTCTTGTGCCTTTCCTCCTGGAAGGCAGATAAGATCCTGGAAGAAGAAGGTAGGAAAACAACAAGCAATCACCAACGAGTGTCAGGAGCCAGTCATCTAAGGCCATACATACTCTTTTTCACTTAGTAGCCAAAGTGGAGTGAACTTTACTACCCCACTGTGTCTAGCAACTGGAGTTCTCCCAACTGCTGTGTGTGAGGGTTAGGGATGTTGGGGTAAGGTCAAACTCTGATGATGGTGGCATTTGCTTGTATATGTGGACAGTTTCACCCCTTCTGTGGTACAGGACTCAGAATGAATTGCTATTTCCCTGTCTGCAAGTTCACCTTATCATTCTTGTGTTTCCTACATTTCAGTCTGATTCTGGCAGTCATACTTCAAAGTCAAAGTTGTTATTTACTGAATTACTCAGTTTCCAAATGATTCCAATTTCCAAAGGAAGGCGTCATACTCCTTCCTAAGTGGTAGCGATGAACCTTGACATAAAAGATGTGACTTCTTAAAGCCATGTGCTGCACAAGAGCCAATAATCCCTTTACTATGACCATAAGACACCAAAGGTCTTAAAGACTGTGACAGCCAGCAAAGACTTGGGCCGTCTGCAGATGTGGCCAAATTGTCTCTCAGAGAAATATTATTCTAGGACCTTAGAGCTTTCATGTTTACTTTAGAGAATTCTCATACAAGCTCTCAAAACTAATGACTTGTGAAATTTGAGACAACAAAGATAACGCAGTGAAGATCTGCAAAACTATGTAAAGCTAGTTAAGTAAGCGTTTTATTACTTCAGAAAAAGGAATGGCCGTGTTCTGGGGAAATCTAATTTATTCAATAACAAATGATCACAGAAAAATGAAAACTCATGCTCAAAATGTCACAGATTAGTTGTGCAGTATTCCTCTATTGAATTGTTCATCAATAACATTGACTGCCACCTGGAGGTAATAGTCTGAAGGAAAATATCAAATTATGCAAGATTTTATCTGTAGTACATATGTCAAGCTCAAAGAGAAATCATATTAAAGGAAAAACAAAGATTTTTGAGTATTTCCTTGACCGTTGAAAATGGCAAACTGCTTCCTATATTCAGGTTAGCATTCCCAGATGATGACTTTTAGCTTGATGCCAAAGGGGATGATGCTATGACCAATTCACTGAAAGGCTTGCCTAGTCTTGGGTTAGAAGAACAATCAATAGTTTCCAATTACAGATGTAAGTGAAAAATGTCATGTCATGTTAAAGTTTCCAGTAAAACTACACTCACTTTGACCCCTGGCATCCACCAAAGAAATAAGAACATTATTGATAGATGAAGAATCTGGCATAGAGAATGAAAATGATTCAGTGGAACCCAAGTCCATATAAGAAATATTCTTAAATAGTCATTTATATGTAATCCAAGAGTGAGATCAGAAAGGCCCAGAAGTTCATTTTTAAGTCTTTGTCCTCATTCCTTCCAATAGCATAAAAATAAAACATGACATGAAATGGGGTTTAGTAAAAGGAAACAGTTTGTAAAGTATGATGTGATTACATTAGAAATCATTTCTATATCAAGGGCCTTTTCAACTATATGCTCTCTTTATGGCTTAGCTTAGCAAGGCAGGAGGATGGAGAGGAGATGGTGAATTAACCTACTGAATAGAATTCTTTAAAAAAAATTGCAGTCAAATTTGTTGCATCTCTATAAACTGAAATGAACAATCCAAAAAGAAAAGTAAGAACGCAATTCTATTTATTACAGCATCAAAAATAATAAAATATATAAGAATAAATTTGACAAAGGAAGCAGAAGTCTTTTACACTGAAAAATACAAAATGTTGCTAAAAGAAATTAAAGAAGAAAAAATAAATCAAATACGTGGAAAGATATATTGTGTTTTGTGGATTGGATATACTGTGTTGTGCAGAAATATAAAAAAATCCATACTAAAATTTATTTCAAATCTCAAGAGATTCTGAATCCCTTGAAAAAGAACAAAGTTGGAGATCTTTTACTTCCTAATTTCAAAATTTACTACAAAGCTACAGTAATCAAAACTGTGTGGTATTGGCGTAAACACAGGCTCGGGACCAATGGAATAGATTATACAGCCCAGAAATAAATCATCACATAGATGGTCAACTGACTTTCAACACGGGTGCTAAGACCATTTAGTGGGGAAAAGACAGTCTTTTCAACATATATTATTGAGAAAACTGGATATTCATATGTAAAGGAATGAAGTTGGACTCTTACCTTATACCACTTGCAAAAATTAACTCAAAATGGATTAAAGACCAAAATGTAAAAGCTGAAACTATGAAACTCTTAGAAAAAAACATAGGGGAAAGTCACATGACATCAGATTTGACAATGAATTCTTGGATATGACATTAAAAACATTGTTAATGAAAGGAAAACTAGATAAATGGGACTTTATCAAAATTTTAAAAGTTTATTCATCAAAAGGATACTATCAATAGAGAGAAAAGGCAACCCATGGAATGGGAGAAAAAATTTGCAATTTGCATATCTAATAAGGAGAAATAATCAGAATATATAAAGAACTCCAGCAACTCTACAACAAAATAACAAACAACCTGATTGAAAAATGGGGAAAGGACTTGAACAGACATTTCTCCAAAGGCATACAAATGGTCAACAGCACATGAAAAGATATTCAGCATCACCAATCTTTAAGAAAGTGCAAATTCAAACTACAATAAGGTTCTGCTTCATGCTGATTAGAATGACTTACATAAAAACAAATAAGCAAACGAACAAAAAATAACAAGTGTGGCTGAGGATGTGGAGAAACTGGGACTCTTGTGCACTCAGTGTTGGTGAGAATATAAAATGGTGTAGCCAGTATGGAAAATGGTATAGTGTTTCCTCAAAAAATTAAAAAAATAAAATTATCTTGGATGAGAGACCACCTAGGAATACTAGGTGCTGTAGGCATTAAAAACAAACAAACAAACAAATAAAATAAAATTATCATATAATTCAGCACTCCCACTTCTGGATCTATACCCAAAATAATTGAAAGCAGGCTCTCAAAACTATATTTGTATAACGATGTTTGTAATAGCATTACTCACAATAGCCAAAATGTGGAAGTAATATAAGTGTAAATCAACAAATGAATGAATAAACAAAATGTAGTACAATGGAATATTACTCATTCTTAAAAGGGAAGCAAATCTTAACACATGGTACAACATAAACCTTAAAGATACATGATGTGAAATAAGCCAGTTACAAATGAACAAATACTGTGATTTACTTATACGAGGAACCTAGAGTAGTCAAATTTATAGAGAAGAAAGTAGAATGGTGGTTGTCAGGGGCTGGAGGAAGGAAGAAATGAGGAGTTATTGTTTAATGGCTGCGGAGTTTCTGTTTGGGAAGATAAAAAAGTTCTGGAGCTAGATAGTGATGATGGTTGCACACAATGTGAAATTATTTAATGTCACTAAAGTGCACACTTAAAAATAGTTTAAATGGTAAATATGAGGTATGTATATTTTCCCACAATACAAAGAAATTACGGTCAACCTTAGAAAAGGGTTTATGATATAATCTTTTAAAGACCATAAGTTGTTACGCATCCTCTCTGATACAGTACCACAAAAAGCCCTCTGAAAGACATGAATTACATAAACCTTAGATGTAAAGGTATTATATAATCTAAATATGTTTTTATATCTAAATTGTAAGCTAGAAGAATAAAAATAGGATGTTGAAAATCATTGACTTATTGCTTGATTCCCATAATTATGTTGTGAAAGCTTTAGAAGCATGAATGCAAAATATCCAGAATTAAACATATTTCCAGAATAATCAGTAACCAAAAGAAAATGTAGCAACAGGAAGAAGATTTAAAAGTAGATTCCAGAGAAAATATTCAGAAAGATTTCTGAGATTCAGATTGCATTGAAATATTTTTGGGAATGTTTCCTTCAAAATGCTAATCAAAATGCTTCTGGGCCTTTGAGGAAATGTTCAGAGATGGGATAGACAGAAAAATAATTGATCAATAAAGCTTTTTATATTTTTATGTAATACAGAGTTCTTTCATAGAAATATTTATAATTTGTCATTATGTTTTTGTTTTTTTGTTTACCACTTTACTATGTCTCATACCAGAATATAAGCTCCACAAAAATAGAGATCTTATATGTCTAAATAACCATGCACTACTATGTATACAACAAAATCTACATACATAAATATTCAATATGTACTTGCTGAATGAATTAATGACTTTTTATCTCCAATAGTACGGTGCCTTATACATAGTAGATGCTCAATAAGTAGTTATCTACATAAACAAGAAAATGATAATAGTTGACTTACAAGTTTATGATGGTCAGATAAGACTTTTACTGGAGCCTCAAGGATTAGGAATTGTATTTTACTTAAGACATCATTGATTGTAAGATGAACAACTGCTTTGGGAAAGTTAAAGAAAAAGTTTCGCTGATTAAGCCAGGATCCACAATCAATTGTAATACACATCATAATTGCAGAGATTTTAAGAATGTGAAAAATGTACATTTTATAATTTAAGAATTGTGGTATACAACATAAAATTTTTCCTAAAACCTATTGTAATATATCTTTCTTCATGGAAACTTTGGATTGAAAAGAACTCTTAAGAGTAGTAGTCTAAATTTTCATACAATGTTAAGGCAAAAGTTTGTTCATACAATAATGGGGATGAGATTAAGTTTCACATTAAGTTATGTTTAAGTAGCAGTTGAGACGAGGCAAAGATGGAATTGAAATGCTTTTCCTCTTCAATTCTTATTGCTTTTCAAATTCCAAGGACACACTCT
>NW_011888903.1:5024000-5082189 GCF_000151845.1 Pteropus vampyrus | reverse complement strand
ATCTTTTTAATACTCTCTAAAGTGTTAATGCAGAAGAAATAACATAAAACTTCAAGTCTAGAAGTTCTTTGCAGCACTATTAAGATAAAAGGTAGAAGTTATTGTAAGGCAGGTGCCTTGAGAATTTTACTTCCATCGCCAGCTGTGTATTCCCTTCCCTTGCATTACCTACTTTCCTATTATATTTTGATCTATATTATGAAAAGATATAAAGATCAAGGGTAAACTGCAAAGTGAATAAAATGACTTTTGTGTGTAATTTAGGGGGCAGGACTTTCAAGATGAAAAAATCTACTAGCATAGTTCTTATTGAGTATTCAAGGGTAAATTTATATTTTATAATAATCATGTGTATATATACTACTTACATAGGAAGTAAGAAATGTTAGAGATCACCCATTCCATTTTATTTCCATTGCTATAACTTCGATGACATCTGATTTTCAAAGACACAATAGAACCAAGACCTGTAACAGGAGGATTGAGGTTGTGGGATGGAAGAAAAGCATGCATCAAGTCTTCCAACTGTAGCTAGCAGCTCATTCTGTAGAATTGACTAAAGATCCATATCACTGGGATAGTTTGATATTGGATTTTTTTACTTTCTTTCTCTTTAATTATACTGTATTTTTAAAATTTAGGATTCTGGAGTCTTGAAGCCGGACAATGCATTTCTGTTGTTTTAAGCCACCCACTGTGTGGTACTTGTTAAGGCAGCTGATAGGAAGCTGATACACCATCTATCTATCTACTCCCATATATATCTAAAAACTTACTTTTCAGATATAATATAAAATGCAGTGTTAAAAAGAAATTTAGACTTTACTCTACCTAACCTTTTAGCCATAAATCAATGAACTGATGCCCATACAGTTTATGATTAGCCCAACATCATGCAGCTAGTGGTGGAGCCAGGACGGGTATTAGTGAGAAGAGAACCTGCTATGTGCTAGGCACAGTGCAAATGTTTTACTTAGCCCTTACCTCAGCCTACCTTTTACAAACAAGAAATCTTAAGGTCCAGAGAGGTGAAGTGACTTCCCTAAGTCAAGGGACTTATCTATTAAATGGCAGAACCCAGATCAGAGCTAGGTCTGTCTTCAAAGCCTTAGGCCTCTGCATTGTGCAATATTCCACAGGTTTTAGAACTCCCCCATATTGCCTTTCGACAATTTATAAAATATCAAATTAAAATCAGATCGTTTCCTGTAATATAAATGAAAACTCCTGGAAAGAAATTAGAATTAAAAATTTAATTGTGCCTTTAGGCATCACATGCTTTTAGCCTCAACAGAATGTACTATTCATAAATCATGCGAGCAATACAGGAATATTCATGTATTCGCATAAATATTGAAATTAAACTACCATTCCTATTGTCATCACAATCATCACAGATACGAATAAGATTTATTTCTCTTTCAAATTTTAGAGGAAGAAAAATCTAATGAAGATTATTGTTACACGTTGATGTGCAGAGTAGTTCTGATACTAAAATGATTTATTGCCATGGATATTTTCAAATAAATTTATTTCAAATACATACTGATGATCTTAGAGATCATATATATGTAAAATTCCTATAGATCAAGGAGAACTCTGAATTATTCACCTAATGTTGTCATCCTAGGGTAAGAACGTAATCTCTTGAAGCTTAAACAAGCAAACTGAGGACAAATGAAAGTAATTATAATTTACATAGGAATAGTAAATTCATCGATGGGTTGTCTCAGAAAGTAAAAATAGTAGAACTGAAATGTATATGCTGTCTCCACATTCTGGGATTATTCATGCTGTGGTCCATCAATAGGAACAGGGCTGAGATGTTCACCAAAGTCTTGTGAAAACAATTGGGAAGGAGCTACAGAGAACTTGACACTGAAACATCTGTTTTAGTAAATCTTAGTAAATCCAGCTCATGCATCTTCAGTTGGTATCTTCATCCAGACCTTTTTGGGTCTATTAACTGGGCCCGTCTTACTGTCTACCAAGCATGAGTTAGAGACATCTACACCATTGGAATCTATAGACAAGGGAAGAAAATCTGAAAAAAAAGAGTTCTTTTCCTGACCATCTAGAGGCCTACTTTTCTAGATTTCATTTTCTGAACACTAACCTCTGATCTAGGAAATGATCACACCTTCTAAAATGAATTAGGACTTCCCTTCAGGGCTTTAGGATTCTTCTAGGAGGCATCTATAGGCATTTATTATTTTCTCCAGGGATACAATGCAAACATCCTACATTTACATAAAAGAGTCACACAGCGACATCTGGTAAGGGGAGTGGTTTATACTGCAAAGAGGATCAGATTTTCTTACAACTTTTATCTGTTCAACAGAATCAAGAACTGGGGCAAGTCAACATGGCTCTCTTTATGCATCATTTGAGTTTCAGGTCTTGTAATTTGTTCCTAAATATGTATTTTTTCACTGAACTTTCATGGAAAATGTAAATAGTAAGTATATTATTTGGGTACAAAACATATAACTGATATTCATTCCTGGATTATAGAAACCAATTTCTTTACTTTATGGCTGTACCACATAAAAAACCAATTTTCTTACCTGAGTTAAAAATAATTTTCCTAATCTATCATTAGTCTAGTGACTTTATGGTATCTCTTCTCAAAGAAAGTTTTAAATATTCTAGTTTTTTTTTTTTAAATAGTTTTTTAAATAGTTTTTTTTAAATAGTTTCTGGTTTCCAGCCCTGAATAATAAGATCTTCCTAACCGTTGTGTTATATAGATAAAGTTTCATAGAATTTCTCGTAATGCTTTATTTTATTAATTAGAAGTTAAGGCTTTTGTATATCTGGAATGAATTTTTGTCTATGCCTAAATCAGAGGCTGACTTTTATTTTCTTCCAGGCAGACAGCCGTTTATGCCAGCACCATTCATTAAATAAATAATTTCTCCCACTGAATTAAATTTTTTCATACACTAATTCTCATTTACTGATGTTATTTTTTGCTCCATATTCTATCCCACTCATCTCTTTTCTATTCTTACACTAAAATCGTCTTGTTCTGGTGGCAGTGGCGTTACTCTGTGCTAATATAAAGTCTGGTGCAGCCACGAGGTACACTCTCAGATCTCCCTCAGGAAGAACTTGCCCATCAGCTGTGAGGAGCGCAGCCAGTTGACAGGCCATGGTGTTGGAGCTGGGCAGTCCCCACCTAATGACTGACTCAGCAGAAATGCTATTTTTGCTCAGTGTGGGACTCCTCCAATGACAAAGATTTTGTTCCAAAATTTTCCATTGGGTTGGCTAAAACTATGGCACGTCTGCATGGCAGTCAAAGGCTCTCCTTTAGCAGGTGTTAGATCTAATCCGGGGCTGAAGGTTTCCCCTGCCCAATCCTACTTCCCCTTTACAGGCATTCCCCCTCCCCTCCTCCCACTCCACAAATTAAACCCTCTTGCTCCTCTGTCTCAGTTTTGGCTTTCCAAGGATTCACACTGATACCTGAAGTAAGTTCTCCTTATACCCAATACCACTCATTTATCTCTTTCTTTTGGTTAGCCATGATCTTTTATTATTCCACATAAACATTATCAGTATATTATACAATAAACTTCCTTAACAACAACAACAAAACGATTGGAATTATAAATTGAATTGCAATAAGTTTATGCATTAATTTTGGAGAAATCAACACAATTTATAATTACATATTTAACTCTGTATTTACTTAAAGTTTATATCTCCTATTAAAATATAAGATCCATGAGGACAGGTATTTCATTTATTTTGTTTACCACTCTGTAAACAATGCAAAAAATCATAGTACCTGATACATAAAAAATACTCTATAGATATTTGCTGAATAAATGAAATAAACAACATCAAAGGCTCATCACTTTAAAAAGGTGAATAACAACATTTTAAGGCTGACATTACGCGGTCAGTATAGTAGTTGTTATTAATAATATTCTTTGCTGGTCAAGCTGCAAATATAGCATTCAAACTTGGAATGCATTTACACATCAAAATAATATTTATAAATAGAAGTTAGATTGCTAGGCTATTCCATGGTCTATGCAACTCTTAAAACTACATTTTGGATTAAATAGGCTTCTATGGAACAAATCACTATTTGTAAAAGTATGATAATCAGTTTAAAAGTATTAATAAATTCAATATGGTAACCAGGACATATCACTCTGGTCCCTCCTGCCATCCCCATCACTTATAACAAGAGAAAAAGAAGTATAGCATAGGGAGAGAACAAGTTCAAAGTACATCTCCCTCACTTAGTAGCAAAATGAACTTACAAAATGTACCTTTATGTTTCTAAGCCTCAATTCTGTAGTATCTATGGTAACAACAATGTTGCCTTTCAACATGGGTCCTTAACCCATGACCATGCATCTCTGTCACCAGGAGAGGCTTTTTATTTTGTTTTTAACCAAAAATAGTGTCTAGGTTCCAAGTTGCAAGGGGCCCAGCTATGTGGATTTAAAACTCTGCTCAGGTGATTCTGATATTGACTCTTATCAGTTAGGATGGTCTAGGTTATGCTGCAGTAGGAAAGAATCCTGAATTTCCTATGGCTTAACATGTAAAAGTTCATTTCTTTCTCATGTTACATGTCCAAGGTGGGTTGTAATGAAGAAGGGAGCTCTGCTCCGCAGTCAGTCAGGGCTCAGAATCATAAGGACTCCACCACGAAACATTTTCATCACCACAGCAGAGCAAAAGAGGAGTATGAAGGCCAAAACTAGTCACATGACCCTGCCTGTCTGCAAAAGAGCTGGGAGGTGCACTCCTCTGTGTGCCTGGAAGAGAAAAATCCTATACTGTTGAGCAGTAGAAATGTCCACACCTGGGCATTGTTGAGAATGAGCTCATTTAATTCTCTAATGAAATATTTTAAATAACAATTTTTAAAGGTACTCTTAAGGATCAGATCAATAGTAATAGATATTTCCTAAGTTAAACTGTCAAATGGCACTATGTGATAATATACTATTATCTACTTAAAAGAGATACTCCAAGTCAGGTGTATTATTCTGCTGTCCAATATGGTAACCACAGCACATATATGGCTAATTACATTTAAATTAATCAAAATTAAATAAAATTTAAAATCTAGTTCCTCAGTCACAGTAGCTAGATTTCAAGTACACAATAGCCATATGTGGCTAATGGCTACTCTACAGGATGGCTCAGATGTGAAAGATTTCTATCACTGCAGAAAGTTCTATTGGAAAAGCCTGGTCTAGGATATAGTTGGTCTCTTTTCCTTTGTATGCTATAATTCTAGTGTTATATCTACACACACAGCCTCTGTGTTAATATAAACACTCTGACAATGGTGTGGAAAGTTTCAGAAGCTTTCCATAAGGAAAGGCATTTGCAAGCTAGACATTCCTAAGTCAGAGAATGTAGGTATGGGGCTGGCAGAAGGCCTATGATACATTTCGGGTTAGCAAAGTTAATGATAAAGGGATAGATCAGAAAAGAACAGATATACATAAAAAAAAAAGGGTCATGTGGAAGACTCGTGGGTCTGAAAAGGGGATAAAAATGGTTGTAAAAGCAAACCTATACATTATGTATATTACATCATGATTAAATAAGTTGAGAAGACAGGAAGGACTGATTTCATGTACTCTTACAAAAAGGAATCTTATGCAGGGTAAGTAAACTAAATAACCTCCATGTCTATTGAAAATAGAATAAAAGGTGGTTGGATTACAATTCTGGCTGTGGAATTTCTTTTAGATATAGCATAGGATGCGTTAAAAATAAAAAAGAGCAAATTGCAAATACTCATTCATTGTATAGTAAAATGGAAGCCATATTATGTTTTTACAGTGTGGAGAATACTGCACTATTTGAAAATGTGGGACAACATAATATAAAACTTTACTAAATGATCTCTCAATGCCTCTTCTTAGGTTGTGATTCTATTTAAGCGTCCCTTGCATGTTCAATGACCCATGACTCTATAACTGCTTAGGATAGTGATTCTCAAAGTGTGGCCCACAGACTCCAAGAGGTCCCCAAGAACTTTAAGGCTAAACTATTTTCCCAATAATACTGAGATGTTATTTACCCTTTCCACAGTGTTGACATTTGCACAAAGGTACAAAAGCAATAGTGGATAAAACCGATGGCTCTTTAGAACAAATCAGGTAGTGGGACAAAGAAAAATTATCAGTTTCACCAAGAATGCTCTTGATGACGCAGTAAAAATTACTAATTTTATTTGGTCTTGACCCTTGACATGTCTTTCAATATTTTGGTGGTGAAATTGAAAGAATGTAAACAGTACTTCGGTTGTATACTAGTGTATGATGATTGCCTTGAGGAAAAGCACCTGTGTGGTGATTTTGAATTGACAAACTGAACGAGTTGGTTTATTTTATGGGATATGATTGACAGAGAAACAAACCATAGCTATTCAGACTTAGGTGTTTGCCAGACATTTTCTCAAAAATAAATGAAAAGAGCTCACTACTTCAAGAAAAAATATCTCAACTAAAATTAAGCTTTCAAGTGAAAATTAGAATAATAAAAAACTTGTCTTTGCTACTGTAAGCTTTTAAGCTTTCAAACCCTTAAAGATTTTAAGTACTGTGATCTTAGTGGTTATACTAATGAATGAGATTTTTTTTGGTATTATAGAATATGTCAATGATTAAAAAATGTCAATGATTAAAAGATCTGTATAACCCAGTGAAACAATATTTTTTTAACTGACCAATGCAACCCTACAAAATCATAAGTTAAAGATACAAGCCAATGTACTATAATGTAACAGAGCATCAGAAATAGATTGATATGGTTTCGGATGCCACATATTTTACTTGTGGTTTTGTTGTTGTATCAAAGAATAATGTCCAAAATTTTGTGAAAATGCTATTAAAATATTCTTTCTTTTACCAACTACATATTTATGTGATATTTGATTTTATTGATATACTTCAATCAGAATAACACATTTCAACAGATTGAATGTAAAAGCAATATGAAAATTCAACTTTTAATCCAGATACTAAAGAAATTTTAAAAAATGTAAAACAATGCCACTGTTCTCACTAAACATTTTGGTCTTGGAAAATAGAACTATTTTTAATGAAAAATATGCTGTTTATGATAACATAATAGATTTATTTTAAAATAAATAAATATTTTTAACATTTCTTTATTTAATTTTCTAATAATATAAATATTGGTAGATACAACTGACATAAAACACCTCTCTTTGGGTCCTCAATTATTTTTAAGAGTGTGAGGAGGTTCTGAAACCAAAACATTTGAGAACCATTAGCCTGGGATTGACTATGAACTTCATAAAACAGAACACCACAAACAGCTCCAATAGCAGCTTCAACTGCACTAGAAATACCTAATATCTAGTACAGAATATAGAATTATAGAATTCCATGTGTTCACTTTACAGATCTTAAATCATTGCAGGCCATGAAAAAACTTTTTCAGAGCATTTAGAAAAATATTTTAGAACTGAACTTAGGAAATATTTACTGCTATTAATCTGTTCCTTAAGAGTACCTTTAAAAATTGTTATTTAAAGTATTTCATTATAATGTTCTAAATTAAACTGCCAGAATGACACTATGTGATAACATGCTATGTTACTCATAAATGTGAATAAAACATAAGAACATCTTTTTAAAAAGGCATAGTCATTAGGAAGAACAGTTTTACAAGAAAATGTAAGAGAATGATGAGTAGATGCACTAATTGCTCTTTAGCTGCTATAAAAGTGTTTCCAGGGTAAGTTTTCTTCTTATATAAACTCTTCTATTCTACTTAGGGTAGTAGGTGCTTATTTTTAAAAATTTAAAGTCTCTGCCACTTTGTGAGTATGTGAATGAAATGAAACAACATGCATGGTGATCTGACAGGACAGTTGTCAAATATAAAGTCAGGCACAATAATTAAAGCATTTAAAAATAATTATCTACGTGAGCTTTGTTCCAAACTCTCAGACCACTAAGAGTTTACAGTTACATTTAGATTAGAAAATGGTTTGTGATCACTCTGTTTTTTTTTCAAGGCAACAATATTCCATTGCAATAAATTTATTATTTAATTTTAAGCATTTTCCCCAGAGTATTAAATAAGATGATATATCAAATTTCCAAATGTTGTTATATAATTGCATCCAAAAATTGCATCTATTTTTCTTCTTTGAACTACTTCTTAAGCTGATATGATGTTTTCATATGTTGATGTCTTTGTTAACTTTGAGGATTTTAATAACCATCAAATTGTATACATGTGAGTGAATAAAATGATGTTACTATGGAACATATAAATATCTAAGTATTGGCTTTTATAATAACCAAAAATACTGATGTCATTTCCTTTTGGATTTACTCCATATTATCTTTGTGGGTTTCTCTTTAGTCATTGGAAATAACATGAATATGATGTGGAATATAATTTTTGCAATGATTTTTTATTTTTTAAATAACATTTCATCCAAAGAATCAAATCTAATATTGACTGTTTACTAAACAATTTTCATGACCACTCCCTGAAGCAGAGAAGCTAGTCAACTCTCCTCATTTAGTAGAATAAAAACCAGAGTTCATAAAACAATCTATAAGTATTTTACATTTATGATATATACTTATTGCTGTGGTAGGTGTAAGAGTATATATTAAATACATGATCCCAATCTTTATGAAACTTAGATTTAATCAAGCAGCAGATGGAAAACAGAATTAAAGAATAGAGACGACCTACATTCGAAGTCACTTAGTTCTGGTTAGAATTCAGACAAGGAAGAAATCAATTTGGACTATTTGAAACTGGTGAATAAGCTTTATAGACAAGGAAGCCTGAGTTCTACAAACATTTATTAAATGTGGCAGCACATGGGAATTTAGAGGTAGATAGGATTTCATCTCTGACCAGTAGAGTCTGGTAGAAAAGAAAGACACAAAATAATGCCTTCAAAATAATGTTATATGTCTAATAGCAGAGAAATACAAAGGGACACTTTGCTTGGAATGTTTGCTATGGACAATGGGCCATTATGCCTGGGCTGGGCCCTGAAGAGTGAGTGAAAGTTAACCCGATGAAGAAAATGGGACAGAGGCTTCAGGAAGAGGGAGCAACATGAATAAAGTCACAGGAGTGTGAGATGATAATCAGTATGTGGAGAACAATAAATTATTTATTATAGAATAAATGCAGGCAAAGTGCAGTGCCAATTTAAATCTTATTGTGCAGGTGGGTGGTCATGGGCAGTAGGTCAGTGAGGAGCTGGGCTCAAGCTGGATATGAATCTGAGTCAGAGCCAGGGGACCAAGCCCTTAGAGGATGAGGGTCAGTGCCTTAACCTTTCCTTGACCCTGTCACACACTGTACTAGCATCTATATAATATTCTGTTAGATCACATCTATGGCATTTCAAAGATCAAATGATAAATCAACACATTTGTAGTGGTCATTAATTGCATAAAATATGATTTTCTCCTCATTGGTCTCAGCCTTTAAGAAGCAGGTCCAAATCCACTCCCTGACATATTCCATACTGCAGCAACTCCCACAAGAAAATCAACTTGATAGATATGGTTGTCTTTTAAATTTGTCAAGTAGATCTTAATCACAAGCTGTTTTAATTTGGAGGGCCAGGAATACAGAAATCCAAAGCAACTTGTTCTTCTTGATAAAAGTATGTGAAAATTCTATTTAGAGAGGAAGATATTCATGTAAATTCTGCTGTGGGTATCAAAGTTTCTGGGATTTTGTTTCTGAAAAGGAGAAGAGGCCTTTCAAATGCAGTTCGTGCCTTCATGGTCAGGACATTAGCTATTCTAGTCATGGTGAAAGAATGAAGGTGAAAAAAGGAGGGTCTAAATCTCAACAGCATTGAAGACATTCTGCAATTACCAGCATGTGCAGGTGACATGGAGTTATCACTCCTGAATGCAGGGAGGCTGCAGGCATTGTACTATCCATAATTAGAGAAAAACATTAGATTTCAGGTACTTTAAATGATGACTAGAAGTGTTGCCCTTTCAAAAAACAATTTCTAGGAAAAACTAGGAGTTAGTGATATCTAGGCTGAGAACTCCTGATGAAAGACAGCACACCCCACAGGGGAGCAGGGCCATCAGTTTGATCAAGCTAATTAAAAACTCGCCAACAGTAACTCTGAAATTTTGAAGGTGCTCTCAGAGCATATCTGAAATCTAAGTCAAGACTCCTAATTCCACCAAGCCCTTGATCTAGACTAGATAGAGCATGCAATGACTTTGAAATTGGACCTCAAGATTCAGGTGTCAGATCATACTAAAGAATTGGGAGAATGATGTCTCCATGGGACTCACCAGATGTAGAAATGGTTAGACTCTCTCCACAATACCCCAATGCCCTTGATTTAACTCAGGTGGGCCTTTATGCCTGTCCAGGAATCAGGGTCAGATCTTGTCCAACTTTAGCATTCATTCAATGGTTTTATATACATATATGTGTCGGGCTTAGTGCTTAGCTGCTACGAATGCAAAACATAATACAGTTTGTGTTCTTTCAAAAGTGGAGTTTTGAGATTGCTTATAAGGAAACCTGCTAAAGGAAATGGAGCAGAGAGGCTAGTCCTGGGAAGGAATTTGCTCACTTTAAAGAGAGATATTTTAAACAGAATGTTGGCCACCTTTGCTTGCCAAGATGTGGATGTGAGGCTTCCCTAGAACTGAACAGCCTTGGTGACTTCTCACAGTCCAGGCTTAGGGCCATAGCCTAAAGTTGAACCCTGGTGATTGGAACCTTGAGATTTGCTGATGAATATTTTGTTTTTCATTTGTGCGCTTCAAGATATCATCAGAGTTGGGCCACACTTCTTGAGAAATAGTCCAGAGCTACCTTTTAAAATATAGCCTAACAGACAAGGCCAATGAAAAAACCCACCTTAAAGTCATCAGGGGGCACTCTGAAAGTCTGGGCTTAATGAAAGGCCAGGCTTGACTTGGAAGTTAGGCGTCATCCTCACATTCACCAGGAGGCAGATAGCTCAGTGCCTTTCCGGTCCCAAAACGCCTTGTATCATTTGGCTGCTCAATACTCGAGGACAACTCTTCTGAAATCAAACTGGGTAGCACATCAAAAAATAAGTTCAAGTCTCCTGACAAAACTGTCAAGAGCTAAGGAAAACGATCCCGGAAATATAGCAATGTCTTGTAATATTGCTGTAAATACGCTGGAAAGTGAAATATTATACAAATCTGGCAACATTTAAATTTAGAATGCATGTGATATTTGTGTGGGCTAATCCTAGATTAGACAGAAGATGCCCAAGGAGCCTCTAAAATCCAGTAGTAGTATTTTCTCTTTTCTGAGTTAGGAAAAGGAATTATACCACTATCTGGATTACCTTACATATGCAAAATTATATATCCTTAAAATAGTTTGGAAATTCTCTGTGTAAAGGAGTCAAAATTATAAATATACAATTATCTAACTCTATGCAAAATGATGTTGCTAGGGAGACAACAATTAATTTTAATAGATGAAACAGAAAAGAAAGATAATTGAGTCCCTGCCTCATTCCTAGAACCAGTCACATAATTCTGTTCTTCAGCCTGAACTGTTTGTTGTTATCCTCCTCCTCTTACCTCAACCAACTGTATCGGTGGGACAGGTGGGTTTTATACTCCTTAGTAACAGTGCAGAAAAAGTATTTCCACTGTAAGTGTACTACACCAATCCAGTGCTTTTCTTGTTATGAATTAATTCTTAGTGTATTTTGCTGATGTAATGAAGAAGCCATTCATTCTACCACAATAACAGAATTTCTTAAAGATGTTTGGTACATGCAAACCAAAGCCTGCCTATGTGCGACTGGAAACTGTTTCTTTGGCAATAAACAAACAAAAGTAAGGAAAGATTGGCTTCATTGGTACCAATCATTTTTTAAAATAAGGCAAAAAAGCAAAAGAATGAAACTGGACCACTATCTTATACCATACGTAAAAATTAGTCAAAATGGATTACAGACTTGAATGTAAGACCTGAAACCGTAAATCTCCTAGAAGAAGACATAGGCAGTAAACTTGACATGTCTTAGTGGTGAGTTTTTTAATATGACACCAAAAGCAAAAGCAACCAAAGGAAAAATAAAAAAAGCAAGACTATATCAAACTAAAAGGCTTCTGCATGGCAAAGAAAACTACCAACAAAATGAAAAGGCAAATCATATCTGATAAGGGTTAAATTTTTAAATATATAAAGAACTCATACAACTCAACAGCAAAAAGAAAATTACAAAAAAATAAAAACGAAATAAAACAAAACCAAACAAAAAAACCAATTTGATGAAGATGGGCAGATCTAAACAGACATTTTTCCAAAGAAGACATACATCTGCCCAATAGGGACATGAAAGATGCTCAGACATCATTAATCATCAGGGAAATGCAAATCAAAATCACAATGAGCTATTATTAGATCACATATGTTAAAATTATTGTTATCAAAAAGATAAGAAATAACAAGTGTTGGTGAGAATGTGAAGAAAAGAGAACCCTTGCTTATTACTGGTAGAAATGTAAATTGCTGCAGCCACTATATAAAACAGTATGGAGGTGCCTCAAAAATTAAAAATAAAACTATCATATGATCCAGCTATTTCACTTCTGTATATTTATCTGAAGAAAATGAAAGACTAACTCAGAATGACATATGCACCCTTATGTCATTGAGGCATTATTTACAATAGCCAAGATATGGAAGCCACCTAGGTGTCCATTAATGAATGAGTGGATAAAGAAAATGTGGTGTGTGTATATATATATATATATATATAGTGGAAAGTTATTCAGCCATAAAAAAAAAAAAATCTTGCCACTGGTGAGAACATGGTTGAACTTGAGGGCACTATGCTAAATGAAATAAGTCGGACAGAGAAAGACAACTAACCGAATAATTTTACTTATATGTGGAATCTAAAAACAAAACAAAATAAAAACAGATAAACAAGAAAACCAACCTCATGGATACAGAGAATAGATAGGTGTTTGCCAGAGGCAAGTTTCGGTGGGTGGTAAAAATGGGTGAAGACAGTCAAAAGGTATAAACTTTCAGTTACAAAATAAATAAATCCTGGGGATGCAATGCACAGCATGGTGACTATAGTTAATAACACCGTAGTGCATAGTTGAAAGTATCTAAGAAAGCAGGTCTTAAGTTCTCTTTACAAGAAAGAAAAAGTGTTTTTATAACTATGTAAGGTGACATATGTTAAGTAGACTTGCTGCAGTGATCATTTTACAATGCATACAAATATCAAACCATTATGTTGTACCCCTGAAACTAATATAATGTTATATGCCAATTATATCTCAATAAAAAAGGCAACCAAAAAGGAAGCACCACTTTGTCTCCTTTGAATTTTGTACTTTAGCAAATATTCTTTCAGAAGGGGAGGGACTTTTTTTTTTTACCTTTATTATCTTCTCTTAATTCTTTAAAGTACAGATATGCCTCAGTTCTTTAGTATTTCATTTTCATAAACGTATTCTAAATTTAATCTGAAGTTGGTAGAACTTGGACCCGGCTAGGACCTACTACTAAGGGGCAGAATTCAGAAGTTTCATGACTGAGTCTGAGTCTAAACAGTAAAGAATGACCTTTGAGAAGTTTTGGTATAACATAGTAAGTGCAGAGTTAGAATAATTGAGCTGCGACAACAAGACTACTATTTGAATGACAGCACAAGTGTGTTTTACTTTATTTGGAGTATACTTATCAAATGAAAATTACCCCCGACACATCAAGGGACAATTTAAGTTATGCTTTAGCCTTGTTGAGGATATATTCAGCTCACCATCTCTCCATACATAAGCCTTGCAGGTTATGTTTATTTGCAGAAAGTCTGAAATCCAGAACATATGTTCCCCAAAAAAACAAAATTACAGAAAGTTTCTTGAGCCACTGGGTAAGCTCATAGAACCCCGCTTAACCTTTAAGGTAATTGCAGTGGAATTAAGTATTAAGAGTGACATAAGACCTTACACTACCATGAAGAACATTCGTATGAAAAATTTCTTTTGAGAGATACCAGGAGCACTCTGTGCCTGTGACAATGGCAATGGAGAGCCCCTTGCTCTAGACCAGCTGGGGGTGGGAGCGGGAATCTCTCTTAAGGCAAGACTAGAAGACTGGGTCAAGGGGCCGGGACAGGTGCCTCTTACCTTCAAAGGATTTGAATTTGCTTCTGGGCTCCGGGAGAAAGGGTCCGACACTAAATGAGGATTGTCTACTGCAGATGCAGGGAGGAGGAGGCAGCAAAAATGTGCTATTCTTGGGCAAAAACATAATTTATAGGGTCTGAGCATCATAACTAGGAAGCTTACAATTAAATAGCTTACAATGTGTCAGGCACTATCTAAACTGCTTTATATTTAATTAGTCCTTACAGTATATGAAATTGCCATTTCTGTAGGTCAGAATTGGTCAAATATTGTAATGTTGACATGGTTTAAACTACCACTTTATGGATTCTCCCACCTTACAGATTTGAAAGACATAAATAACTTGCCCAATGTCACAAAGCTAACGAGTGGCTATACAGAGTGTGTGTTCTTGCAGGAAAAAGTGATGCTCAAAGGGGAATGATTGAAGACATTTAATGAAAGACTGGGTTAGAGAAACAAACAAGGACGGAGAAGCTCCCTGAAAAGCCACCCTAGAGAGTGGTGGTGGGCTCCGGGAGCTCCTGAAGCTGTAAGCAAAGGGGCCAGCAAAATATCAAGGCTAGTAGGTGTGTGTGTGTGTGTGTGTGCATGCATGTGTGTGTGCATACACATCTATGTGAGAGGGCTAGATGTAACCACTACTTGAGCATGGCCTTATAAATGTTAGCATTTTTCTTTTTTCATAACTAAAAAGGTTGAAGTTAGGTGTTTATTCTTTTTAATATATAGTGTCTGTCAAAAACCTCTGTAGGAGTCATTCTGGGCACAGCAGGGATATTTCATGGACCACTGCAATGAAATGACAGCTAGATATTAGTCATGAGTTCTTAAATCACATCCATTCATCGTCAGCTCTTAATGGGTACCCAATGACCGGCACACAACTAGATTTCTGTCTCCCCTTCATCTCCTGCTCACTGCCAGTTCACGTTTAGAAGGAAAGGGAATGTTGATATCAGAGTTTTAAGAAGCTGTCTATTCTCAGAGCAGCAAGTTCTTGGTAAGTTTGTGGATTTTGCCAGTCAAGCCTGACTCCTCTCTCAATGCTCCTTCTTCATACCTGTCTTTTGCTGACCATTTGTTCTGTTCCGACCTGCAGTATTCATGTGCTCTGACCTGCAACTGTCACCTAGCCCTTGGCTCACTGCAGCCTCTGTGATTCTTGCCAGGTAACTCCAAGGGCAGCTCCCGTGTGTGCTGGCTGGTCCTCCCTGTTTCCAGTTGTCCCTGGACCCCAAAGTGCCCACTTTCCTCCACCAACTCCCACCCTCTAATGCTGATAGGTGGGAAACTGCCTTTCCCAGAAATGATGAGAAGAAACCAGAGAAATGATTCCATCAGAGGGCAGCCAAGTGGCCCTACCCTAAATGTCCAAGGATGTCTTCAAGTATAAGAATAATTTCACCTATTTTAAAACCTGAGAACATCCCAATCCATATCGATGATATCCAAGGCTGGCCAAATTTTTCAAGATGCTAATTTAATACTCTCCAAACTCTAAACATGAGAAGCAAGGTCATGCTTCATGCTTCAAATGGTTCATCCTTATTTCTTTTTGCAGAAAAATTCCCTTCACCTTAAACCCAAGTTTTTAAAATTTCATAGTACCTAATGTTTGCATATAAAGTGCATTTTATATTATAATTTTATGAAAAAATTACATAATAAATGGACTGTTACAAAGAATTTATTCCAAGAAGCAACTCTGTCTTGAGGTCAGTACATTCATGTCCATTTCATTCACCTTCTGTATCCTCAATACTGTATCGTGAAAAATATTATATGAGACTCTGATACATGGAAAAAAATCCTTGAAGGGTGTTCTGAATCATCAAAGAACTTATTCAGAGTATTATTGGCATTAAGTATATTATTTAATATATGGGATTGTCCATCGTTAAACATTGTTATGTCATGTATAAAATATGTGGTTATAAACTATCAAACTACTCTGTCCCAACTATTTCTGGCAATTGAGAAGTTTTATACAAAAGAAATCCATTTAATTCTTAGTGCTATCTTTTCAAATAGTTCAGGTTATTTTTTCTTGCACTTAAAGAAACTGCTCTTCTATTTTTAAATGTTCCTTACATGAAAAGAATTTCCACTTATATGATATAAATCTAGAAATATAAAACTGGGAGAACTACTTGATTAGAAATCTAGTCCATCTCCAAAGCTTCTTGCAGGATATCTTAAGCCAGTTCCCAAAGCTGACATTTATTCTACATTTTGTCTTTCCTTTACCATTTTTAGAGAGGAGGTTCATGCTGCCTCCATCACTTGCTCCAAGTCATAAAAACTCTTTCTTCGCCCCCATCATTCTCTTTACAGTCCTGACTTCATTTTTCAGAACCTGCTCCTTCTGGTGGCAGGAGTTGCAATCTGAGGCTGTAGGCAGCACCCTTAGGTGACCCTTAGTCATCTGTACTGGCATTCTTACTTGCAGGGCATTTTCCTATATCTCTGTTCGTCTTCATTAAATGTTCATTTAATGTCCCCACAGTTACTAGAGCAGGGGACAGAACTAGCAGTAGATGGCTTTTTGGAATCATAAGGTGCTAGATCTACAAGTCATTCCTGGGGAAGAAGCTTCTATTTTCTGAGTCCTGCTCTTTGACCCTCATGCCTCACCATCTCCTTTGGTGTCTGGTGAATATCCTTTAAGGACCAATTCCAATGTGACTTCTTCTACCCCACTTAGGAGAGGTATGTTCTTCTCTGGGCTCCTAATTTTCACTCCCCACACTTATATCTCCCATCATTCTATTGTATATTAATTTTTTATTTTTCCACATACCTCTTTATGAACATCTTCGTGAGTGCCCATGATTGGATCTACTCCAGCATAGTTTATTTTGAGTTTTTCGAGGAGTCTAGTTTAAGGCCTCTCTTGGGTGATTACAACAAATGAGTACTGAAGCACTTTTGGGGGGTATCATAGCATTTTAAAAATTATTATTAGTACCTCCTTGGAAACTTTCTACTTTCTGTCACTTGGTTATTCTTATCAATGTTCGTAAGGTGATTCCTGCTGTCCCTTTAAGATACTTCTTTTCCCGAAGCCGTTGTTTCTATCCTGACCATTGGTATGACCAGTCATTGCTTTCATCATTTTATCATCCTGTTCTCATGTTCCTGGGAATCAACTCATTTTATCTCACAGGCTCCCAATACATGGGGTGATAATAGTATTGCCTTGACCTTGTATAGCATTAGAAACATTCTGTATATGATTTTCAGAATATTTTCTCGATCAATCTCTACATTACTTTGTATGAGGATGAGTTAATTTCCTTTTATAGATTATGAATCACAGTAGATCAAGAAACTTGCCACCTAGTTCTTCTCAGTCCTAAATTAGAGCTCTTTCCACTAGGCCGGTAGTTCTTCAGACCTGTGGTGACAGCAGCACTTGAGAACTTGCTAGAAATGCTAATTGTTGGGCCTTGCCCCAGACCTGCTGAATCAGAAATCCTGGGGGGGGGCCCAAGGTTTCAACAAGCTCTCCATGTATTCCGGTGCATGTTCTGGTTTGAAAACCACTTCAGGAGGCCAGTAATTCTTTACACTGTACATTAGACACATCTGTGAAGCTTTTTAAAAAATAGTGATGCCTGCATCCCGGCCCCAGCCAATTAACTCAGAATCTCTGGAAACTAAGGCTTCTGTATTTTTTTAAAAATCCCCAGGTATTCTAATTGTACCTAGAGTTAAAACCTACTGCCTTGGAAGATGTGGTCTATGTGGCCTGTGAACTTCCTGTTTTAGTCCTCAGTAGGTAACCACCTCCCCCACCGCCACCACCTCCCAGAAAAGTACCTGACATGAACCTGGTCAAGCACACAAATGTTCTATGAAATTATGGAATGCTATTACTCATCAACTCTCTGTGTATTTAATACTAATGCAAATGTAAAACTCCTACACAGAAAATCATTATAGCTAACCAAAAATATGTGCATGACTGTATAGATACACAACTTACCCAACAAACAATACAATAATCATAGGAACTTGCATTTTTAGGTTTTTGGATTCAATACACATTTAGTGCATGCTTAATATTGCTAGGATTTGTGCTAGCTGCTTCATATTCACTGTGTAATTGACAATATTAGCTAAATTCTCACTATAGAAAAGCATGAACCACCTACATGAAGGTAATCATATCTATGCATTTCTTTTTTGCCCCTCTGAACAAAGTGAAAGTCGACCCTGACACAGGAAAGATCCTATCTATGGTCACTCAAACACTGCTGGAGTCTTAATGAGAAAGATTTTTCAGCTTCTTCAGAACTCTTTCTCCAAGCTGAGGGATTTTTTTTTCCTCAGACAGTGACAATTAGCTATTCCTGAGATAAACCAGTTTGAATTCTCATATACAGAATAAGGAATGCACAGTGTTGAGAGGAGAGAGGAGGAGGAAAATTAAGTCATTACATCGAAGTGCCATTTTATATTTTACAAAGAACTTTCTCATCTGTTCCTATTTGATTACACACTTTCTCATAGAACCAAAGGGTTTTCACTATAACAATCTTTGTAACTGGCTATTGTTCCCTTTTTAACTGTGAGTAAATTGAGGCTCCAAGTGTATGTCACTAGCTTAAGATGATAAAACTTGTGACAGGGTACAGAATTGCTGAGTTCAGTCTATGCATTTTATTTATTTTTTAGGCTATGTTTGCTTAAAAAAAAAAGTAGTGACAGACAGCTTTATGCAAAGTGAAATAAGAATTAAGCAAACCCAGAGAAGCATTATCTTTCAATTACACTGTGGTAACACTTAACATTTTATAGTATACTAAATACTACTCTTAAAAAGCAAATGCAGTGCCTAAGTTGTTAATGTACATCCAAGGCACAGCTTATTCATCTGGAAAGATCTAGCATTGTGTTCCTATAAATAACTTCATTATCTGTAATAGAAACTCATCTATCAGCATTCTAATTAGAATGTGACTAAGGAACTCAGTATTTAACAAGGCGTTTCTAACATTTAGTGGTTGTAATAATGGCTTTGAAATTCCAGGAAAAAGTCAGTTTTCCAAACTTCTTCTCATTTGCATATCTCTAATGCTCCATTATTCTCAGTTCCTGGATAAAATTAGTGGTATTATTCCTTAAACTATTTTTAAAAATATTATAATGGTGATAGACATTCAAAGAAACTGGAAAAACAGCAGCATAAAGGAAAAAAATCATCATATGCTCTCCCCTCAGAGAAAAAGGACTGCTCCATTTACTGCGTATAGATAAGCATTTTTTTTTTTTTTACCAATTAGCATCATAATGCACATTTTATCCAATTTTGCACTTAACATATTAGGATTTCCTCTATCAGGTTACTATATAATTTTTTGGTAGTTGCATAGTATTTTACTTTACATAAATGCCACAATTTATTTATAAATTTCCCACTATGAATATTTACTGTTTAAACTTTTTTGCTTTTATGAGCAACATGGACAAAACATCCTTGTATATTAATTTCTATAGAATTCTACATCTTATTTAGAAAAAATTCCCTGAAGCAGCTTTGCTGAGTTGAAAGGTTTATAAAGAATTTAAAAATGTCTTTATCACTCCTTCCTACCTGCTGATAAACTACCAGTTCTTACTCCCACCAGAGGCGTGTTCGAATGGCTTCTGCTTTACAACCTCACTAAAGCTTAGAATTAAAATGTTTTGGCCAATTGGTTGTTGGAAAATTATACTGCATTAAAGTGTGCATTTCTTTGTCATTGCTTGTTTTTAGGGATCATTTACATTTTAGTATTATTCAAGGAGAATGAGTAAGCCTGAAATCCAGCCAAAAAAATACTCTCCGCATTGCATGGGGTGCTCTAAAAATCCACATATTATCTTGGTTGATAAACTCTTCCCTAAGTTTGCAATACAAGACCCTAGCCGATCTCTTAAAAGGTTACATTTATCTCAAAGAAACATGAGATGCTATTGTGTGTGTGCACATGTGTACATTTGTGTTAGAAATCACACTCAAGGGGGAGTGTTAGCTCTTTCTGTCACGCTTCTTCAGAATTAAACAGCTCCGATAAGAAACCGTCTGTCAAAATCAATTGTCATTTCTGAGAATAAAATTTTACACACACCAATGGCCTACCACAACAATGTACTTTTAAAGAAATGGAATTATCTAATTTTAGTTAATGACTAAATATCCATTAAAACACAAGGCTACCTCTATGGCAATCCAAGACAAACACTTTTTAACATGGTTAATTTACCATAGTGAGAAAGATAAAACAAAACAAAACAAAAAACATTTAAAGGAGGGTATGTAACCTCGTATGTAAGCAATTTTGGATCTGTGTTCTAGACTCAATGTTTTTAAAAAGAACTAGAGTTGATGTTGACTTAAATAGTGTTGACAGATGTGCTAGAGAAGTGTTGACATAATGAAGGAAATAGATTACAACAATTGTTTAAAATGTGGGCTGAGCAGTCCTACAAGGTATATGATCTAACTCACTATACCCAAGGCGGCTCTGTGAAGTTTGAAAGAAATACAGAGTACAAGGAAATGAAAAATTCTGAGAGAGTGAAACTGCACGAAATTCCACATTATTAGTACTAACCACATTTCTCTTGCTGGGGTTTCTCAGCATCACTGTGGTTCCATCCATTAATCCCAGTGCTATGGAAGGAGCAGGACGTGTCCATACAAGCTGAGGCCTCACTGCCCAGACTGAGCTCCATTTCAGTTCCACTGGATTTTTTTTACCTGAATGAAAGCTATTATCTGGATTCACAATATGGCTCCAGAAAAAATATCATGTAGATTTTTTTTGTTGTTCTTGCTTGGTAACTCCATAACTAATGTTTTGCAGATCCCTTTGTGATTAGCATAGAACTGCAGGTTACTATATGCTTTTATGCTGGTCCATAGGCCTTTAGATGTGCAATGTGATTTTCTGTCCATCTGAGAGGATGTAAATTCTTGTTTTCTTATGACCCTGGGCCCAAATCTTAGAGCAAATTGAGAAGCATTTCTTTACTGTGAGGCAAGTGGCTACTGAAGGGGAATTCTTCAGTTTCTGAAAATGTAGGTCTTTTTCACAACCACCACAATGCTAATGTTCAAAAAACGTTCTGATTACCTATAAGTTTAGCAATAAGCATAAGCCAGTTTTATAAATTAGTGGAATCAAGCTTTAAAACCACTGAATTAGGGAATGTTAGATAGGGCTTAACTAATCTCTAAATATAAGTTTTAAATTTGTTGATACTGTAAGCAGAAACTTTGACTTGCTTCTAATCGACAGATTATGGTAAAAGTGATGAGAAGCTGCTCCCTTGGTTATGTTATGTCATCTAAGACTCTGTCATGCTAGGAGACATATTCTTAGAGTCTCCCTCTCCATTGGTGGCATTGAAGAAGCAAGCTGCCGAGGGCCCTACAACCGCAAGAAAATACATTCTGCAAACAGCCGGGGAGAGCTTGGAAGAGGTCCTCCCCCAGTTCAGTGTCCAGTTGAGATCCAAGCCCCAGCCGACACTTCAGTTGCAGTCTTACAGAGGACACAGTGAAACCATACTTGGTCACCTGACCTGCAAAAACTGTGTGATAATAAATGTGTGTGGTTTCAAACCACTAATTTTGTAGTTATTTGCTATACAGCAATAAAAAGCAGCTGTAGATTTTGGTACTAGAAGTGGGGCACTGCTGTCACAAATACCCAAATACATGGGAGTAGTTTTGGCACTCCCACATAACTGTGATTGGAAGCTGGAAAAATTCTGAGGAGCATAACAGAGAAGAAAAAGAAAGCTGAAAGTGTACAACTTCCTTGATAATGTATAATTTTATAAAAATAAATGAGCAATTACTGCTGAGAACAGAGAAACACGAAAATATTAATTTGGTTTGAAACAGTAAACATGGGTATAACTTGATGAACACAAACTAAGCAGATCAGGCGCAGGTATCCTTGGGAGGCCGCTTAATCATTTTCCTATCAATAAAGTGTTAATTTTTCTCAACACATTTTTGATTGGCTTCAAACATAATTAAAATGATGCTTCAGTTCCTAAAATGAATACTTAATATCCACAGTAAGGTCAACTTGATAACATCTTCAGAGATAAGAGATAAGAATTTGACTCCCTCAATAAGACTAAGATATGTGGTCAAATATAACAATTTTCTGAAAAAAAATTTTTTTAATTGAGTTAAAAAAATCAGAAAGATATGTAAAGCATGACATGATAGGAAATGCCATGTATATTTAGGTGTTAGGCTGGCAGCTGGTAATAGTAAGTCTTATTCTCGGTCCCTAGCATGTGAGGAGTCTGATATGGAGCTTTGGGAACATGCTGCATGGGTCTTCATAGCATATGCACCAGGAAATCTGCTCAGTTCTGGAGCTGATGTGTGTGAGAGATTTGGTAGATTAAAAGTACCCAGAAACACTCTATTCTTATAAAAAATCAAAACTTTGAAAATTAGATGCTGTGATAACCATTTGTTACTTTTTAAGGCCTCTGTAGGCAACCAAACATTTATATATATGTAATTTGTTCCCCATCTCCGATGCCTTAAAGAGTCCACACACTGTATACCATATATATACTTTCTGGTCTGTAAGAAGGCAGGTTATCTCTACAATACAGATGAATAAGGCTTTTGATATAAAGCAAATGTTACCTCTGGGATAAACATATAAAATACTGAAATTATTACACAGAGAATTAGTTTTAAATGCATTTACCATTTTTATTTTGCTATGCAGAAACATTCATTCACCATGGGCTGTGTGATGCAGTAGACAGTGTAGTGAAGAATATATCTTTTTTGAAGGCTATTTATAACTAAACACTAAATCGTTTAATTACATTGGAAATTCTGTACAGTTTAAGGCTTGGCTCTGAACTAGGTTGTAAATATGGACCAGATTTGGAAATAAAATACTTTCAAGTAAAATAAGAAAAATCAATTTCAAAATATAAGGAAGAAGAAACAAAGAAGAAAACAATAGATACTCAACAGTTTTTTTCTGGAGTGAAATCTCATAATATTGTAAACTAACAAAAATACAGATTTCCTTCCCAAAATAATGACAATTTACATATTTAGGACCTGTTAGGGAACTTTGGGAAGCTTTCCAGATTGAACGCGGACCAAAGCGGACAACAAGGAAGAAATCACATTAATATGCTAAGATCAGTGCTACCTTATAATGAATTAAATTAGATACACAAAGCAGGATTGTAAGCATTAAATATTTCCAGAGGATCAGAGAGTCATTACTGTTTATAGATGAGGAGTAATAAAACCAGATGAAACAAGTACAAGATTCAAGTTGTTTACTGAATAAACTCGGTTATTGGCACATCTAATCTGGGATAAACCTGACACACTGGACCTAGACAGCTTCTAGCATTTTAGGGTAATCTTCATTTATCTGTAAACAAAAGATCTGTCACCTAAGAAATTGCAGGGGTTTTTCGGATTTTTTTTTTTTTTTAGACTTTAATAATTAATAAACTATGAAAGGCATGGAGTGTTTATGTGTTACATGAAATTACGGTTTATATTGTTGGTTATGAACGTGCAGGTATAGCTGAAAACTTAGACACTTTGTGAAAATTAAAAATGCTGCTCTTTTGTAATTTTATCGTTGCTTCATGCAATATCAGTTTAGTGATGCTGATTCGGATTGCTTTATTATGGGAAGATCTCTCTGCCAGTGTCTTTACTATTGGTCAAGGTCAGTTCTTCTGGTTTGAAAATTTCCACTGGCAGATACAAGTCAGTTGGGTTAGAAGAGGGAACTCCATATAGGCTCTGGTTTTCCAAATGGTTTGCATGACTGTATTCCTGTGCAGGCTAAGTTATTCCTGTAGAAAAGAGATTTGATCAGTTACTCATTTAAAAACATCTGAGTTTTCCTCAGATCAAGGTCACCAAAAAAGTATCTTGCAGGTTATTCACTGCACTTTTTGACAAGATACTGTAATATACCACTTTAAGTCACTGGTATGTTTTGTCTTAAATAACTACAACATCACTCAAGTGGCTGAAGCTCACTGGAGAAAATAAATTTTGCCATCTTCTAAATTACCTTATTAATTTGAATATGGTGACTGGTTTCTTAAACCAATGTTAGAGAACTAATTTCTTTCATTCATACATGTAAAGTGTTAAGAGACATCACACAGACAGACAAGTGTGCAAATAGCTCATTGGTTGCATTTAGCATTCAAAGCCCCTTGGGGATGTTCAGGCCATGAGTTCTTGCATGGCAGGTTAGTATGCGTGACAAGTCTGTACAAACAGAGAAGATGCTGTCTGTTCATGATGTTGCCCAAACAGCAGCTGGAAAGGCATGCGCTTCCTGAAGGAAAGTGGGGCCACGAGACTGCAATTTTGCCTCCTCCTGAGACACAACACTACACTAGGAAAAAAACTGACCCAAAGAATACGGAAAATATAAGACATCCAAAATGAAAGGGAGTGCACAGGTTTCAATTAAAAAATAAAAAGCAAAACATAAGCATAAACAAGCTATAACCAAATACAGTTGATGAGAAAGCTTATAATGGAATGTTGCCATCAAAAGGAGAAAATTTTATTGCCCTGGTATGTGGAATACACAAATTGCACCTTTCAGAATGAAACTGCCTTCGTTTGATTAGGCCACATGACAAATAGAATCAAATTCGACCTTTCGAATTTGGTCAATGAAAAGAGTGCAGGGCATGGATTAAAAGGGAATGCCTGTGACACCATGCAAGCAAAGCCTCTGCTTTTCCTTTATCCTCTAACTGGCAGTGTATGCAAAAGTCCACAGGATGTAATCTCCAAATCTGAAACAAACCAGTACCTCCCCAACCAATTCTTCATCCTCTTGGTAACCAGCCCTGCAAATTCCGGTGAGAGAAAAAAGGAAAGGGTGGAGTCAGGTGAAGTATGAGAGGAAAGCATCCCATGCCACATGCCAGCCGAGGCCAAGCCTGGAGAATCAGCATCACCTCTTACCTGGGATCAATCCTCTCCATCTTCCGGTGTGATCTCTGTCTCTTTATGGACCACTACTTTGGTCACTGACATGTCAGGGTGCTGCTCTTTGGCCTCTTTAATTGCCTGAGCCAGCGCCTATCCCCAGGAAATCACAGAAGGGCAAAGACAAAAAGGAGGTGGAACATGCATGATCAGTAGCAAGGTGGAGACTTATGAGCTAGATCTAGATTCACAATTTACAAATGAGGTACAACGATTGAAAAAGAAATTGTACATTGTATACTGAAAAGTTAATTCAGAAAACTGTTTAGATTACATGCTGGACTAGAAAGACAGCACTGGGAAAAGTAGGGCCAACGAGAGTTTGCCTCTCTGGCAGAGTATGCACCGTCTCGCACACCCTACCTGGTCATGGTCAATGTCCGCATCACCCGTGATTACTATTCGCTTCTCAATTCTCGTCTCTGAAATGCCTCCTTTCACAGTCTGAAGGAACACGCAAGCATTATGAGTTTGCCCAGTTGGAGGAACAATCATTGTTCAATGGGGAAAATGAGAGAAAATGCTGACGGTTTTCAGTAACATCGTTCTTTTTTTCCTCTAATTTTTCAATTACAGTTGACATACAATATTATATTAGTTTCAGTTGTATAAGACAGTGATTAGACATTTACATAATTTATGAACTTATTGCCCCAATAAGTCTAGTATCCATCTGATACCATACATAGTTATTACAATATCATTCATTCTTTAAGAATTGAAACAGAATTCTGTGGGTTATTTTAAATCGCTTATTTCAGAGGCGAGGCTAGAATAGAGACCTTTGGATTTGGCTAGCCAATATTTCTGGAACATACATGTCAAGCATTACAGTTAAGTGTTAAGCAAAGGGTATCAGAATGTATATTCCTAAGCAGAAACTAGCGCATGAGGATAAATGCATCATAAATATAGTAGTTGTGAAAGCTCTGATGCAGCTATCCTGTCATCCTGATAGTCACATAACTATTTGTTATGCAGCCCAACCTGGAAGAAGGCCTTACTTTTTATCAGTTCTCGTTCCACTTACTTTGGTGATGTGGGTGGTGGTCGTGGTACTGGTGGTCTCAGATGTGATTGTCTGTGCACTCATTAGCACGCCTGGCTCCAAATCAGCACCAGGATCAACCTAAGCAAGCAAAGGAATAGACACCTCACTCAAATATTTACATCATCTCTTCAGATGTTTGCTATGTTAGTTTAGTTCATTATAATGATTTAGTTATTTCCCATAATCACCGTGCTATTCAGTCAGCATCTGGGAGCTACTGCCATAAGACTGAATCAAACATAGCCAGAGTTAACCATCACTAATAACACTGGGACTTGAGAAATGTCAGCAGTGGCTGATGGAGCTAATATTTTTCCTATATCTATCGCTAGGGAAATAGGTTTTTGAGCCTTTTTCTACCTTTTGAGATATATGAAGACTGGCTTAAACTATTTGCTACTACACAGTCAGAAATAAAATTATAATTATTGCATCACTCTTGACAGAGACAGTCTGGCTGCTGGATCCTCTGAGTCTCACAAATTAAAAATCACGTAGTTATAGTTAAATGCGCTAAGCCACTAACGGGGTAAAACAAAGTGCCAGGGCTCTGGTCTTTGCGATGATCTTACCTGTGATGATTCATACGTTATGGTTTTGGTTTCTGTGTGAACGACTGGCAATTCCTTGGTAGAAATTTCTAGTTTTACTCCTCCTGGCGAAACACTGCCAAAACTGATGGTTTCTGTCTTCACAGTAGATGACTGTACCGGTGGGAAGTAGGTAGAGCGGCTATTAGAGTTTGCACAAACACAGTTTTGCTTTATTTCCTCCCCACTTGGTGTATATATAACAGCACAGGTTAGTATGAAATAAATGCTTACATAGTCTGTGAGGGGTAAGTTGGGGAGTGAGGCACACAACAGATACATGTCCAGCGGCCTCCCAGAATTCCACAGTGTTTTTAAATGGAATGTTCCAGGCAAAGGAAAACTTTTTGAAGGAAATAAACTATTTTTACATCTCCCCTTCTCTATCTCATAAACGAATCTTAACAGGTTAAAAATCATTTATTTAATAACTTCTTACAAAGAAGAAACAAGTAATAAGAAATGAACCTTTCCCAATCCCAAATACTTCAAGAATCTCAATAAAAGAGGATAAAGAATAAAGTTCTGGCATTTGGTACCTGTACAAGCATGGTTTTTGGTTCTTCTGGATAAGTACACTGATCAGAAATAAATTTATCAAATTTCCTAATATCTTGGCCGGACATGCATTGCCCAGGTTTACTGCCAATTACAATAATTACAATGAGAGTAGAAACCACTTCCTGGAGCTATACATTATTAAGAATCATCATATATGTTTGCATGTGACCCAAAAGATGGAAACCAGCATGGAGACCCAGAATTGCCATGCAAGATGGAAATAAGAGGAAAACAAACTGCACTTGGAAAAAGTAGAAAATTAAACTTAGCTCTATCTTTATATTTAACTAAATTTTAAGAACTCATATATCTGCTTAATGTAGTGCTAAAAGTAATATTAACTACTTAGTTACCTCAAAATGAGGTTTTTGTTCCAAAGTTTCAGAAACGTGGATTGCTACACTTTGCTCCTCCTCTGGCTCATGAGAAGCAGTGGCCATTTCTTCCTGTTCGAGTACAGCTTTATCGGCCACCTCTCCTTTTTCCTCTTTAGACCCGTCCGTCAGAGCAGAGCCCTCCTTCCCTTTAACGCTAGAAGCATCAGCAGATGCTGCCTGTGCTGCAGCATCCACATCGTCTCCAGCAATGTAAGAAGCATCCCCACTTGCATGCACACTCATCACATGTCTTTCTTCCACCAACACAGTTTCCTGCACAACCTTCTCAGTGCTAAGTGGCTGGGAGTGTTGGGTTGTTTCGGTGTCTGTTACGCTGGACCCAGTCTTGGTTTCTGTTTTCTGTGTGGGAAAAGATTGTGGAGTCAGTGTGAATTTCCATAAACCAAAGGTCAAAAAACAGAAAAAAAAAACCCAATAAAACCTCACAAAAGATGTCACTCACCAGGATGCCTAAAGCCAGTGCCATGGGCATATAACCAGAAACACTTACAGAAAACATAAATTAGCTTTCATTCTTCCCACCAGAATCTTTGATGTTTTCTCTCTGCTGCTATGAGATATCCGCAAAAAAACAAATGAACAACCCCCGCCCCCGACAAAAACCAGAATGCAGTATAAAATGCAATTAAAAACAAAACAAAACAAAAGCACATTCATATTGGCTTTGGCTGCTTTCTTAGACCTAATAGGTGACATGAGATACTTTAAAAAATTAAATGCTATTAAAATTTCTCAGATTGCCTTTTGAATATCTGAAGTATGTTCTTATAATGGAACTAAAGGCATATATGACAGATATGCCAAGCAGACACAAAGAAAAAGAACTGAAGGCACCTTTGAGGTATTTAAGGCAAAGCGCGCGCACGCGCACAGACGCACACAAGGCATCAAGCTATAAATAAAAGCAAATAGGCAGAGTCAGGAACATCAAGGATGGAATCGAAAGGCCACCTGAACCCAGCTTTGAGAAGAAGAAGTAACCCCTCCTATGAATTCTGTTGGTTTTTTCGCAGACTCTAATAAACTGAAGATTTCAGAGCCATCCATAAGCTTTTCACCAGAAGGCTGCTTAGTCTGAGTGAACAAAGAAATGGAGAGTCAAGCACAGAAACAGTACATACGCAGGCGCATACACATTCACAGCTGGTTAGACAAAATTGTAGGCAGAGGAGAGAGGGAGGAAGGATAAAGGAATCTACTATACAGACTTTGTAAACTGAAAAGAATGAGAAATAAAATAGCAAATTGAGGTGACCATGAGCTCTGGTTTGGTAAAAGCGGAGAGAGTTAATTAGGATTAGGGCAGTGCTCGTTTAAGCGGATCATTTTTTCCCTTCATTGCAAGCCACAGCCGCACTATCACATCTTGGGAACGGGGGAGCTGGAAATAAAACAAAGTGTTTCAATGCTCGCCGGATTGCGGTATTAATTTAACCATGAAAAAAATTAAAAAGCTCGGGTTGGCTGCTCTGAACATAAAGCCAAACAGCGAGAGAAACGGAAAGGTTCAGGGTGGAAGGGCGCTGCCTCAAAACGCCATGCTGGAATCTGAAACGGCGGCCCAAATGAAAGGCACTGGTTACCACGACTCGAGACGCGGGCGACTCGGAAAGGTAATGAGCAGTAGCGATGGTGAAGGCAGGTTCCTGGGAGTACCTCCACTCAGACAGACTCTTCCTTCTGGGCCCAAAGAGCCCCACTTTTAAGGCCTCACCCTCCGGGGCTTGCTCGGTTTTGCTGAACCGCACGCTCTCCAGGCCTGTGTGCAGAGCCGCGTCCTTCCCCAGTATCTGCGCCTTCTTGAGGTCTTCCTCTTCAGGACTCTGGCGCCGGGACTCGGCTTCCTTGATGGGAGCCAGGGACTCTGACAATCTCCGCTTTGGAGTATGGACTTCGGGTCCTCTCTTGGATTTCTCATCAGCGACGGCCTCCAGGACCTCATACTCTGTCATGACAGGGATGATCTTCACAGACTCCATTTTCTGAAGCGCTTCAAGGGTGGAGGGTTGCACTCCCTTCTCCCCCTCTTTGGCTTTTCCAGTCATAGTAACGATTTTTCCGGACACAGTATCATAGGATTTTCCTAAGGTGTATATTTTCTGTTTGCTTTCTTCTTTCAATTGCATTTCTTGGGCCAAGTCATCAAAGCCCTGCATTTCCATGGCACTAAATCTTAACACGTCGGCGGGGATGTCACCAGCTTTACTGCTCACAGTCACCACTTTGTAAGTCACAATCTTTCTCGAATCACCATCAACTACCTCAGTAGGTATTTTGTCTACAATAACCCAATCCTCTGTGCCCTATATTTGAAATATAAAAGCTAAATTAGAAATTCTGATGGTATTTCATTTCTAAAATAAGAATCCTTTAAGAAAATCAGGGCGAGAGCTACATTGAGGTCTGTGATGTGATGGCACAGGCTAGTGTTATTATCTAATAATTATGGCTGCAATCTCTTCTCATCTGAAATTCATAAACTCAAACTTTCAATTTGGAATATGGCCTGCAAGTAGAGCTGCAATTTCAGATTTCTTTAAATAGAAACATACTTTGCTGGTAAATTTTGCAAGAAATATATTTGATCTCACGCTAAATGTCTGATTATTTCGTATTTCAAGATTAAATAACATTATTGAAGCATCTGTACAACTTATTTCGTTTTACTTGTGTTGACACAAAAATATAGTTTTCCACATTAAATGCATTACTTTTAACAGTTCATATCTGTTATTCTCACAAAGGACTTGCCAGCATTCCACAAATTTCTATGAACACTGTTTTCCATGTTCGTAAATTATACTTCCTTATATAGGAGATCAAATCCACTATTGCACTTATTAGCCAATAAATATTGAGTGTGTCTGCATTGAAGACATTGTAATGAAATATTTCTCACTGTTGGGACATTGTTGGAGCCTCTTACAAACGGGCTATAGTGGTTGATAAAGTGTTCCAACTTTATTTACAATCAAAGTTCATCATCTCAGTACTTTCTTTGCCACTTTCCTTGGTGTTAGTTCCAATAGAACAGAAGAAATGATAGGAAACTTTTGCATTTGGGAAGCCTAATAGGATGTCACCGGTAGTTGACCAGTCTAATAGGTTACAGAGAAAAGAGAAGTCAAACCAGATGAGCGCCTTGGTTTACATTTTAAACTGATATGTTTTCTACTTTCATTTTTATCATTATCTGAACACTTGAATCTAGAAATATGTGTGCCTTAAGAAAAAAGATTGTAGATTCATCTACGTGTTGGTGCTGGATTAAATGAAATGAATTGAAAAATGACCTCTAGGGTTGATGGGGCAGTTTTCTGGAAAATGATTTGTTGAGAGGTAACCACAGAGCCTGCAGAGTCTCCTTCGCGCATTTTCTTTATCGCACTTGGCTAGTGGGAAAACCAATACAAGTTCAGAACTTTCAAAATCCAAATTAGTATCATCTAAATTAGCATCACTCTATGGGTAAAACAGACAGTAAAAAGTCCAAACATTATTATTAGAAAGTATAATCATAATGCTTCGATGACCACACATAGATATAACCACCGAGGAGCAAAAGCCATAAAGAAATGATGGCCAACTGATAACTACAATAGTAAGAAAATTCCTTTTTCCCATCCCCAGAATCTAAGCAAAAATGATATACCTACCTTAGTTTTAAACAAGGTTAATTTTAAAAGGAAAACAAAAACTAAAGATATTTTAATGAAACTGAAATCTGAAGAGCAATTCTCTCTTGGAAAATTCTTTTATGTTTCTTTTTTACCTGAGACTCAAGGAATGGAGAGCTTCCTTGCTGCAAAAATATAACTTTTTCAGAAATCTCTCTTTCTTCTTTGGTCTGTTTGAATAAAGGGGGTTGGGTTGGAGAAGAGGAAGTAGACAGTTTCCAAAAAGGCAAGTTAGGATGAGAGTTCTTTCACTGTGCTATACATATAATAGTCATTCATTTTTTTTTTCTGAAGAAGTAAATTATTGTTTATTAATTTGAAAAATGGTCTGAAACCACCTCAAAGTTGAATGGCTATTTCCAAAAAGTAACATGATTTTCTGAAACTTGGGTTTGTATGACTCAAACATTTTTAATTTCTACAAACACAGAATATGAAAGAGCAGTATAGTGTCTTAATATTGAACAGTGTCTATGTCAGTCTTTTGCAGCACCATAAAAGTGAATATTAAATGAAAATGCTAAGATTTTTTTTTTTAAATTAAGGTAGGAATAAATCCTCATTTCTATTTCTGACAAATACTTGGTTGTATTCTCCATTTAAGTGTTGCTTAATAAAGAAAGAAATACACACGGATCACTGCATTAGCTACTAAATTGAATAAACTCAGTTATGCCTAGACTAAGTCTTTATTGCTCCACAAATAAACATAAAATATACTCAAGGTTATAGCTTTATATGAACTTTTATAACATGAATAATTTTAAAAAGTCAGTTTCAAAATATCTTAGTGAAAAACTAAGTATTTCAAATCATGCTTATCTTTAACATACAAAATTAAGAAACATTAAGGTAAATATGTTAGAATTAGTTTTTTTCCTTCTATATACTTTTTTCTCGTTGGTATTAAACTGGCATAATTTGAGTGAGCCTGTCTCCATGCACAGTGTACAGACCCACAGATGGAAAGGATACTGTGGAAGAGGAAGCTAAAAAATATTAACGGAAGGTTCAAAGTTTCTAGAAGAATGGAGCTTTTAAAATAAATTCTATAGTTGTTAACAATATAACTTTATGAGATCTATTTAAAATTCCTGTGTGTCTATAAATTTGTCAGTACCACATTTAATTCTTTGCCTACAAGAGGTTATAAAGGAGCATCTGGAATATTCTTCTGAGGAACCTACTGACAGATTTTGATAGCGTCATTTTCATATGTCCTTTAAGACATATGAACAAATTAAGACATTTTCAAAAGAAAAAAAAAAATCCCTGTTCTGCCCCAATTTGGAGAAAGGTATTGGAAGAGACAAAATCTACCACGTAGAATCATTAAATGTGAATTTTTGTTTTACTTTCAATCACAGCCTCTTTTTCAAACAGGAGTAAGAAACAAGAAAGAAGGGTCAAAATTATAGGTACTTTTCAGAATACCACTGCTAGGCTTTTTGATTATAATCACTTTTTCCTAAGATGAAAGCTTAAAAGAACAATAACAGCAGGAAAACGGTGGTTTTCAGCACATCCTGTCACCTGACATCACTTAATTTCACAAAGGTCTGTGTCTGTAACTAAACATGTCAATATTGTCTGCATTCAGAACTGGGTATGTCCAGTAATGGTAAAGAGCAACTAATGGGATCGATTTTAGAATTAAATTATATATATGGTCAATCCAATCCAGTTAGTTCAGCTAAAGAGAAGGGAAGAGGTACTGATAAAGAAAAGTTGATAATTGAAACATTTACTTATATAATGGGTTAGAACAGAGTCAGATGTATATCCCAACCATTTTGTTTACTAACTTAAACATTCACCTCTATATCATAATTGGGAAACAAGGTCCTACGCTGGCTTTCAAAATTCAGAGGTGTACTTACTCTTTGGGGAATTAAGGGTTTCCATATAGCGGTGCCACTCATTTCTGCTTGGGCTAAGGGTTCTCAAACTGGGTTGTGCATTAGAATTATGCGAAGAGATTTTTAAATAATAGTGATGCTTGGGGTACGACGCAGACTACTTAAATCAGATTCTGATGTAGAACCCAGACATCAGTATTTTAAAAATTTCTCATAGATAATTTTAATATGCACTTAGAGTTGCACCCCAAGGCCAGGACAGAAAATCACAGAAGTCAGATTCAGAGAATGGAGATAATTCTCCCTATCCATAAAAAGATGATCTTTCATGAATGTATTATTTTGTCCAATTTGAAGACCATCTAAGACCTGAATAGCAAAAGTAGAGCTGGACCAGAAAGCAGACAAATGCAAAAATAGAATCGATTCTAGTTATTTATGGTAGTTATATTCATAAAGTCACTGTGAACAACGAATTAGTGAATACTGAACCACTGTCCTCTAGGGGAATACAGGGTTAGGTTCCCGTGAGCCTCTGGTCATAATATTTTCATCAACTGGTCAATATATAACTTTGTCTTATGTTTCTGCTAAAAAAGCTTTTATTTAACATATATTATTGCTCCACTTACATTGAACTCACAACCAACAGCACTCTAACTTATTCCTGAATGACACTTTAACTAACACACCTGGTTTCCCACACAGCACATCACAGCCTTCTCCTGCTTAGCGGCACATCAGTAGTATGCCTTGGGGCCATTTTAAATAGAAAAATCACCAACAAAAAACACAAAAAAGCAAAAATGTGGCACTGAATAGGCTGTGAAAAGGACACCTGTTTACAGTATGAGAGCTGAAATAAGAGAGCAGAACACTGTTCATCCTCAGCTGGGAATGTGGACAATGAGCCACTTGAAGTTTTCACAACTCCGCGCCTGTCTGTGAATGACTGAAAGTACTGTTAATACTGATTTTAGAGCTACAATAATTTTAGCAAGTAGGTAAATCTGCAAATATGAAATCCATGAATAAGGAGGATTGACTGTGCTAAGCTTATATGCCTATAAAACTAGGTATGTTAACAAAAACAACAATACTGGCACTGCACAAGTGCCAACGGGAACTGCATTTTGGTTGGGTTTTGGAAACTTACTATTCAAGTAACCACAAGGGAACATACCTCTAATGTGGACTGGGCCCAGGTACATCACAAAAGGCTGTGATGGGAAATATTTCTGCACAGAAGATGTACCTGCAATCCTTCACATACTATACATCTACCCTTCCTATGTCTGCTGGCCCCTGTATGTGAGTTTATTTTCAAAAGTTAATGAGGATTTGATATTATTTATTGTTTGGGGTCATCCTTGCTGTTTGTCTGCTATTATCTCAAATAATTGAAACTTGAAACCATTTGCAATAAAATTCCCATTTTATAGTAAATATACATAATATTCTTAGAGTATCATCACCATTACTAGCTCATTATTTACATTTATAATTCCTAATTTTCTTCTAATTGTTCATAAATCAGTAGCTTTTGATAGAAATAGATTTACTTAGGAGTCAATCACCATAGAAAAAACATGGTCACAATAAAAATCAGAGGGCATTAGATTTTTTTTCCCACAACTTTTAAAATTTTTATTTTATTATTAGTTTCAAGTATATAGTAGATTGATTATATACTTGAAATCAATATGTCACCAAAAAAATTTATATGTCATCCAAAAAATCCAACTAGACTTGGGGCCACTGAATCGAAGTTTCTTCACCCTCTGATACAAACAGTATTACTTTATTTGGGACGTCACTTTTAAAAATTAAATTACATATTTCCTTTTAAAAATAATTGGACTTCTTTCTAAACCAGTCAATTACTGTTTACTTAAAGTGGAACATGATAAATAAGAGGATGATATCAGATTAAGAATTTACTCACAAAAATACCTCCCCTCCAAAATAAAAACCTTTTGGTTATGTTTGTAAACAAATATGATTTGTATATGCCTAGCTGGGACGATAAAACTCTCTTCTGTGCGTTTCATAAAACAAATAAAAAAAACAGACAAATTGGCAAGAATTTAGAGCACAAGAATTTTCTGGGTTGTTCGTGGGACTTTCTCCAGGGCCCTCAAATGGTCTATAAATTTGGGTGTCATCAAGAGTCCTGGGCAATGGTCCAAAGAGTCCCCTAGGTCACTCTCCCCTGCCCTAATGTCGAGGGAAGTGAGCAGAGCACTGACCACTCCAAAGGGCCTTCTCTTTCTCTAGGGCTTGAAGCTTTTCAGAGCTACATCTTTGACAACCAGGGTTAATTAATTAGCCTTGTTTTTAAGAAGTTCTTTACATCTAGTCAAGTTCTTTCTACAACTTCCTCTTTTTGCGATGGTAGTGGAGCACTGAGGTACGGCCTCGGCATAACAACTTAGCAGACACTTGAAAGCAGTTACTAAGCCAGTTATTGGTCTTCTCCAGTCTAAATAACCAAACTGCTTTACTCTTCTGTAGAGGACATGTTTCCATCCTTTACCATTAAAAAACAAAAACAACAAGTACAACAACAACAAAAAACCCCTTTCTTGTGTGTACTGCAATTTCTCTGCACTACACACAAAAAAGGCAGTAACATCCGAGGAAAGTACAGTATGTTCAAAGTATCACCTTTTTAAGCTATTAATGTTCTTTGGGTTCATCACTGTCATTCTCTAAGAATCGGAGGATTTAATAAATAAAAAATACTTTTTTTAACAAGTCTAATAGAGTAGACTTCTAAAGTCCCTGTTTATCAGTACCAAACTTTAACTTCTCTAAGCTACCACCTAAACTTCTATTCAAAGTGGCTACCACCTATCATTTCCCTTATTAACAGACTGGGAAGAGAGGACTGGCTTTTTTGGTTTGTATAATTTTTGGTGGCTATTTATTTCGTGTTTTTGTAACTTAGTCTAGTATCTGCCATCTTCAGAACCAAAATGATCTTTATTTCCAACAGAGATAGTTGACATAGGGTAAGCCAAACTTGACCAATTACAATGACATTTTTTATGATCATAACTAACAAGTGGTACTCTTAATACAGGGACTACAATATTTAAATCAATCTGAATGTGAAATTTTTGACTCTTACAGCTCCATCTGAATGAAATTGGTATTTAATGGTACGAGAGTACTTTGGTAATAGTACTTTTCATTTATTCTGCATAAAAGGACACTTTTTTCTAAGTAATTTGAATGGATATATAACTTTGTCACTTTTTAGCTGAGATTGGAATTGTCAAGAACATAATGATTGTGGTCACTTTCGATAAATAGCTTTCAAAGGAAGTTTAGAAAATAACCAAAATAAGTGTAATTACTTTCTTCTCTTCACTACAAGGATCTAAGCATTTCATGTATACTACTGTTTAAAGAATTTTTTTCTCATAAAGGCCTAAGTTTTAATTTTCTTTTGTTTCTGCTTCCTGGACAAATATCTCACAATAAAGCAGTCTTGATAAGAAATTAATCAATACGATGCTAGAAACATGCAGTTTTAAAATACTGCTTCTTTCGAAAGACAGATAATGCAAGATGATGTCTAAGGTTCAAGAAGAGATTAACACCATTGCCATTTGTGGGTCCCAAACAATGGGAACCTCGAAGTATTCAATCCAGCTAAATCCTGTAAATTACTCTGACAGTAATTTACAAAGAACTTTCCTATATGAAAGCTTTTTATTTAAAAAGATACTCTGACCTCATTTTCCCCTATTGAAAATCAAATAAAATTGGTTATAAATCAGTTAAAATAATCGGTTATATGTATAAAAAATCAGTTATAAATAAAAATACTAATTATACCAATAAAAGTCTGATATAGTATTCCCAGAATAAAATATGTCCTGAAATGCTATCAACTTCAGATCACTATTTAGTAAAACATTAGCCGACCTCGTAGGCCTCATCTTGCAATTGATAAGAAACATTTAGTGTTTTTTAGGGCATTTCTTAATGTAGCAGAAGCACGTGCAGAAAAGTATCAGTTCATTAAGATAGTATATATCAATTTCTCCCAGCTGTGAAATCTAGGTTTATGGTTAGAATAAGCCAATGGACACTACAGGTCCCTGTGGCATGTTCACTCCAAGCACCATTTGATGTGACTGACTCACTCCTTAGCCACCTAATCATTTTACTTTGCAGTTTTTCTTTAGCGCACTGAGCATGTCAGCTCAGGTTACACATTGACAAGTAGTGAGATTCTCTACCCAGAAGCTTGCCAATTCCTTTCCCCAGTTGCAGCCCCTATAGAGAAGTGAGGCTAGTGAACAGAAGACAATTGCAACCCACAGCCTGAATACTGACCTCTTCAGGTACAAGCGGTTCAATCATGGGCGCATCCTCCTGCCTGGCTGCTAGTCGCACTGGGGAGGTAGAAAGCCTCTTTTCCCATTCGTTCATGATGGCAGTGTCTGTGGAGGTTTCTAAAAAGGTTCTTTTCAGCTCACTAATATTGGTTTGATGTTTCATCAGGTCGTCTTGAGTTTTATCTAGTTCCTATATTCAGAACATAAAGAATCCAACAGTCAGTGTTTTATACTTATTTTCCCTTTTGAGCTCTTTTTTTTTTTTTTTTAAAGTAATGTCAATTTCATTACTGATCACGGCTCATGACACTACAACAAACACTCTGGTGAAAATGTGATATTTCCAAGGAAGAAAGAGGAAAAAAAAATCTAGTTCACGCAAGCATAAAAATCAAGAGTTTTAAAGATAAACTGTAAAGTGTGTAATTCACATGTAAATTCACATGTAACAGACAGAATTAAAATAAATACACACACAGGAAAAGAAAGAGGAAGAAAATCAGAGTAAAGTGAGAAGTCATCCCCACTTATTCATAGGTGAGAGCACACAGTTCATGCATCATGATATGAGCCCCCAGGTATACCACAAAAAGAAATCAACACACACAAACATGCACTGGTATATACCAATACCAACCTCTAACATAAGATTACTATGTTTGACATACACATTTTCACCCTTTATTCGCTTAATCAGACTATTCTGAAAAAGTGGAGAAGAAAGGGAAAGGTAAGGGACGTGGTAGTCACGGGAACAAATGTCATCCTCTACACTGCACCAACAACATGGTAACCAGCTATGGAGCATGCTGGAAGATTTGAACACCATAGAGGAACAATGACTTATCACACACTAGGTTTTACTATTGTTTTATTTTTAGTTTTCTACCTGTGCCTTGAGCTCTGCATCTTCTTCCTGGTCCGACTGCCAGCAACAAGAAAGAGTGGGAAATAAAGTCTTACCATGCAAGTGACTCTTAAGACTGAAGAAGTATGGCCTATACAAACTTCCTAAAAGGGGGACTAGTTTGCTCTTGCATATAAATGCCGTTTCATTCTTAAACACAAACCACAACATTCTCACACACAAATTATGAAACAATAAGGATATAGGAGCAAAAGAGTCCCTGCTCAGTGAATCTTTCCCACTTTATCCTGGAGAATTCCAAGTGTGATGAGTGCAGACATGTGCTTGGGAGGTGATAGCAAGGGCTTGGCGAGCTGTCCTTAGTAAACACTAGAAATGTTTCAGGAAGTGTGAGGAGCCCCATTGAAATTAAAATTCATAAGAATGTTTATGATTTCCCAATAGCGAGACCTCCCTTGTAATGTATGAATCTTCACAATAATCCTATGAGGTTAGCTATTATTATCCCTGATTTGTAGACCAGAGAACTAAAGCTCAAAGAATTTAACACAGAGGTTCCCATACTTAAAAATTTCTTGGAATGTGGAACTTCTTGAACTCCATACACTTAAGCAATTTAGGAAGGGAGAAGGCAGATATGGAGCAAGTAAGGAAATTAAAAAAAAAAAAAAATCAACTACCATCAACATTAACCTCATTTTTAAAAAATGCAGACAGGATAATTTTTGAGGTTTAAAAAATTACAATGAATTCATCTAAAAGCCACTTTGTTATCTTTACTTTTCGAATTTTAAGGACCCGTCTAATCCTTGGACTGCTATCTGAGTACCAAAAACTAGGTAGCTAAGCCAAGCCACATGTGCATGCGGTCGTAAAGCTGCGTTTCTTCCCTAAGGCACTGTGACCCAGGACCTCTGTTTTATGGCCCTGTGCTGCAGAGGAGGCCCAGAGTAAAATTACAGGCGAGGAGAGGAGATGCCTGAGCAAGTGGCCATAAACAAATCAGTCTCTCTGGGTCTCAGTTTCCTTATCTGCCAAAGGGGACAAGACTGTCTACCCGGAATGCCCCACTCTGAACTACTGTTATTCTGGCTCCTGAAATAAAATAAAGGAAACTGTTTACCAAGTGTTAGTGAGCACACAGGTAACTAACTCTAACACCATGTTAGCAATAGGGTATTTTATAAGTGTAAGGTGAGTTCACAGCTCTTCATTTTCTATTTTTAAGCCTCACAACCTACTATGTTACATGTACTTGTTTGCATGCCTCAAATGTTATACAACAAAACTTTAAATTACTATATAAACTTAAAGTATTATTAGAGTATTTTTCATTTATAGCACTTAGAATTACAATGAAATTTAGTAAATGCGTTAACATGTAGCTACATGTAACTAATAATTCTTATAAAATCAAGATGTAATTTGTTATATTGTGGCATAGAAAATTAACTTTTAATAAATTTACATATGATTGCTTAAAGGAATCTGAAAAATAGTTTTACAATATTATTTTTAACTTAAAAAATTATGATTTTGACTGAACCCTGGCATTTCCAAAGGCAGAAACTTAAAACTCCATTTTGAAATGTTTTTCTGAAGATATTTTCAATATTTTTAGTTCTTTCTAAATACCCAACTAGAAAATATTGTTATTATTATGTAAAAAACAAGTGTAAGTAAAAATTATCACTAAGTTAAAAAACAAATATTGCCAGCATTTTAGGAAATAAATATATTGACTTTCATTACTATAGATAAATATTGTTTTAACAGAAATTTTAATTAGTTATTGGTAGAGAAGATCTGAAAAACAATATAAGCCACACATGTATGCACATATTTAATGTACCCTAGATTTAATAGAGGATACATAATAGCATAGTCTCTCTCCTATCACTCTTCCATATGATCACATTTTTTCAATAAAGTACTAACAGTTATTTGTTAATTTTTCTTCCTTAGAGAATTCAATTTTTTGAGTGACTTATACTATATCCAACCTACAAAAATAAGTTAAGAGAAGTCTTACTATTTTAACAAGTATTATTTGACCATTTGGGAGCTAAATAAATATCTGTATCTAATCAATAAGCTAATTAAATTAGTTATGATGCTCCTCTCCACTCATCGCAGCTTGCATACAAAAACTGCCTCTCATTTGGGATAGGTGAACACTTTTTTTAAAAAAGTATCAGTTTAGCCAAATACGATTCTAAAATTGACAGTCAACATCTCCTGGGAACTCATTAGGAATGCAAATTCTCCATTCCCACCCCAGACATTCTTCTGAAGAGAACAGGAAGATGGGGCCCTCCAGAAGATTCTGATGAAGGCCAGAGTTTGAGAACCCCTGTTCTAGGCAATAGAATATATTTAATTCGCACTGTTAAAATTAGAATTTATCTCCACTTTAAAAGCTAATAAGCAAAGTTCTTCAATATAGAGTCCCCCGCCACTCCTACACACACACAGCATTTTCATTAGGTAACTACTAGCCACCCTCGGTTATTATACCAACCTCAGTGGCGGTGGTCTCTCCATCAGCAGCAGTATCCGTGCGCTCGCTGTCAGTCTATTGATCACAGATGTGATCAGGTTCCAGGAGGAAGGCAGAAATAGAAAACAAACCCATTTGGTTAAATAGGTTATGGCATGGGCCAAATAGCTCATTCTTTTTTTCTGTGGTCTGAATCATACTACCTTCCCACAAGAATGCAGGTTCAAGCAAAAGCAAAAGAAAGGCCAGAGCTAAGTTTCATCAGCAGAGCCACTCAGAGGAAGACCAGAGGCGCACACAGCCTGCGGGAACCACAGGAACTGCATTAGCCGAGCTGACCCGTCTGGTTTCATGTCTCGGGAAAACCAATTTGTCTTTCTTTCCCCCCCTTTTAACTAAGACCCTGGAAGATCTTCTAAAAATGTTTAATGCAAAAAAAAAAAAAAATCAATGTTTATATATGTTTCTTATTCTAGTAATAGTTCACACATTTGAAAGGTAAATTAAAATGTAAATTTAAATAAAAAGCTACTATAACAGTCACTGGACTTTCAGCCCCTCATTTATAACATTTTGATCATTTACATTCATTTATGACCATCAGGCTGTCTGCATTACCTATTAATTATAAAAAGCACATGCCAGTGACTCACAGGCATATGTTTTATATATGAAAAATGTAACTCAATTTTCAAGTAGCATTGCTAACTATTTTTTAAGACTATATAATGTGTTCATTTTGCCCCACCCTCCAATATGAAGAGGTACATCAAAGTATATATTTAAGCATCTTGTTCCAAAAGAAACCCATTCAAATGAAGCAAATAATAACTATTTAAAAAAAGAGAGAAAGAGAGAGACATCTACTTAGAAACAAATAAAACAAAGCACAGCATTTGACAGAGCCTAGGTGTTCAGGGGAGAATTATAATAGTAATTTCAGGACTGGTTTTTAATGTATTTCAAAGGTTTATGATTTAAAACAAAAAATATTTTCTCTGGAGGAGAGTAGAGCCATAGCCACGGAAATTGGGACATCTAAATACTCATATGATATTAACTGACTTTCCTTCCACAAATATCAACTAAGCATTATTAAAATTCTCTTGAGCAAGACGTGTGATTAATATTTAGAAAACAAACATCAAAACCAGGGGCTCTAAGATTGTGAATCTGCCTCTTAAAATGATCTCTCACGCCCCAAAAACAAGAAATGTCAAGAAGGGAAGAGTAGGGCAGTGTTGTTTATGTTCACGTAACTCTGGCTAGGTTGATTTCCTGGCATTATCCCAAACTTTCATTTTATATATTCCTAAAAGCAAAGGGGTTGGAATTCATGCAATGGTGTGCCTGGGGTCGCTATTTTGGCAAATTGCTACCATGTCTATCTGGAAAATAATTTTCAGTAGGTTGGTAAAGAAAGGCCAGTCTGAATTAAGAAGAGACAGGATATTGTTCAAATGTCCAGAATAACTCAATATCTTAGGCTTTCAAGAACAAATAAGAATGACCGTGCTCAGTGTGCTAACTAGTCGTGTTAAAGATTTCAAAAGTTCTTGAAAGCATTTCTCCTCCTATACAGATTATTTCTCTATGGCTTTAAAATTTACATCGGTAATTTTCCAAGCATCTTAGTTTTAGATTACAGTTGTAGTGAAGAATGAGGAGTCTGATGTCAAAATGACATGAGCTCAAATCTTTGCTACAAATTTGTGACACACTGGGCTTGTTTTGTATTTTAATCCCAATTTCCTCCAGGTAAAGTGGGGAAAATAGCCCTAACCAATGAGGTAATGGATACTAAATGCTTTATACAATGTCTGACACACACAGAGCTAAAAATAACTCTGATAATTGTAATATACTGATAGTAATATGTTACATAATTATAACTACTCATTTTTCCTACCACACAAATAGCTTAGGCCCTATCTAAACTCCTTCAAATTCCTACTTAGCATCTAGTCAGTCAGACATTCAAAAACATAGTTCCTGGTCAATAAATAGTTAAGAAATAGGGTAGTAAAGGCTGAATAAAGAAGCTTGGACAGCAATTGTCATTTATATAATATGACTAAACAAAACTGAAAAATGTATAGCACATCATTAATTATCACGTAATACTATGTTAACACAATTTAAAATGTTAAAATCAAGTTATCAAGTTTTTCCTCCAAATGTGAATCCATCTTTTTTTTTTTTTTTTTGCATCATAAAAATTGCTCAGAAATTCACATATAATTACATTCTATGGTATGGTGAACTAAATTCATCTCACAGGTAATTTGATATTCTGCCCCTTCTTATTTGACCATTCTGAAAGTACAAAAGAAAAAATATCATTGGTCAACAGCTCTATAGTTGGAACTGATTAAGCCTTTCTACATTGGGGTTCACTCCTGAGAAAGGCTGAAACTCATTAAGCCACCACAATATGTGAAAAATGTAAGCGGTGATGATAAAATATTTAAAAAGAATTATGGTTATTAATGCTTTTGCAAAACCAAAGTCACAGAGCTGATCTGTATGTTATGAAGTCGTCCAGTTTAGCTGCCAAAGTGCTTGAGGCCAAGAGAATGAAACAGGCCATGTAAACAAATGACTATATTTTTTTAACTGAATGACCTACATATGAGTTCTCTAGCTCAGCTTGAACTAGAGTGCACAGTTCTTAACACTTGGCATTAAGAGATGACATTGAACAGATGGCCAAATATGGAGGCTTGTGTTAGGAGAGCTGCCATGGCTGACCGAGGCTACAGCGGACAGCTGAGAAGGCTGCCATGACCAGAGCTGGTTCACGGTCCGAGAGGTTTGCAATAACAAGGAGAGTCATGTACTGGGAAGCTCCAGTCCCGTGGTCACTGGCTTGCAATGAGTACTGCTGTGATTTGTTTTGCCAATGTAATGCAGACATGCCCAAGTTTAACATTAATTCTCATGCACTGATTACAAGATGTATACCCTGGATTAGGCACAAGATCTGTGTGGTTTGCTACACATACGTTCAGTTATTTAGAATTCAGAAAAGCAAAAAATGGCAATCTTTTTGCATTGTTATCTTGATGACTTAACTCCACTGCTAATGGAAAAATATAGGTCCAGGTTAGAAACAAGCTATTATTATAAATAGCCTTTGTAGATAAGATTGTGTTCTTAACTGTTGTATGTTCTAGCCCTACATTATTTAATAATGTTGCCACTGTGAGGAATAGTGCTATTAAAGCCTAAGATTTAAACTAGTTTTCTCTTAAAATATTTTCTATATACATAAAATATTTTAAGAGAAAACTAGTTTTCTATATATATATACACACTAAGTCATATATGACTCAAGATCCTGGAAAAGGGCTCTTCTGCAATATCAAATTGAAAAGCTTTAACTTTTATTTGAAACATCTGCAAAACCATTCCCATTTTTTTCCTTTGGCTGCAAAGAAATGGTTATAATACCACTAAATGTAGATACTTACACACTTGCAATACTATGTACTCACAGGTGCAGCTCACATGATTTCTAGTTAAGCATAGAACTGAAAAGACTTTCTTTCCTTTTAATAGTGTCACTTTGACTTTGTAAGTTTTTTTTTTGTTTTTTTGTTTTTTTTAAATGCTAGGAGTACTGGGCTTGTCTCCTGCCACAAAACCCTTCTTTTGTGGGAACAGAAGAGCTGGAGTAGCATGGGAGAGATGTGGTCAGCAGGGTAGGTGATAGCCAGGAGCCTCTGTTGGCAGCTTCTGTGCTTTTTCCCTGTGCTCTATTTAAAGTCTGTCAAAGGAAAACTGCTGGGCTGTTTACACAGCTATGGAGTGGTGGGACAGGAGAGCAACTAAGAGGAAAAACTGCTGGCTAAAACGTCAACTCACCCAGTGTCTCAGAGGTGGAGACATACAGGTGGCATGCCTTCACAGACGGAGGCTGAAGGCTTAAGTCCTTTCCCCACTAAACACCTGCCCAGCTGAGAGCCACAAAGGTGTATCCAACTTCCCTGGCCTTTCCAAACTGTTCAAATGTGTGTGGGTTTTTGGCTCATGATGGATTTGAGAGAATCCATCCAATGTATGCATTGGCATAGCTAGTATTGATGAAATTTCAGCCCATATTTACAATGTATAGAAACCTTAAGTGAGTCTTTTCCTGACTGTGTTTGAAAACTGGTATCATTTCTATGGCAGTTCTTTCTGATCCTCTTTCTGGCCCTACCAATGACTGATGTCATGCAAGTATTTTAAACTGCTTAAACCTAACACACCCGTGGGATCTGGCTCACCTCTGTGAGTAATGACGACAGTCTGGCAGTAACAGAAGGCAGGAGTAGGGACGTTTCAGGATCCCCAGGGAGAAGGGGCATCTACGATTTTGTAAAGCTACAAAATGACACCCCTCCCCCCCATGGCAGTGTTCTCTCCCACCTCACCTCAAGTAGCATTTATCTATCATGATATCAGGATACAGTAAGTCCTCACTTAACGTTGTTGGTGGGTTCTGTGACTTTAAATGAAACGACATGTAACGAAACCAATCTAACATAGGCTAAATGAGGTAAACAAGAGTTAAATTCCTACAGCATCTTATTAATGCTATAAGGAAAAGATGTTGAACAAAAACAATGTTATTTGAGGACCGGCTGTACGTTTTGTTTAACACTCCGTAAATCTTGTTGAAAGTTATGTATCTGTCTCATGTGCAATTTACTTTGTTAAATGGTAACTGAACAAAACCTTTAGCTTAACACCCTGGTTTTTCGCAAGGCTAACAGGTTATTTAGAATTGACTTCCGGCTGGGTCCTTCACCACCCATGTAATTTAGTGGGTAGCAGAATGATTCTAGGCTGGGCTCAGACTGCTACATCCACATGGCATTGTGCCTAACCCTGGGGCTGGGTTGTACTTCCCAACACACAAAACCTCTTCACAGATTGGCACAGACAATAAATGAGGCTCTGAAAGTAGGACCACTATCGCAGCAGCCGTCTAACACTGTTGCGGACCGAAGCCCCGACCACGACAGGGAAGTGTGTTCTATGCCGAGGTACACACCTCTTCCTCTGAACTGTCACTCGGGTCATTGTCTAGTGAGGCACTCAAGGAGGCCGCCTTGGGCTCCAGGTAGCAGAGGCACATAGCCAGAGGGAAGGAGAGAGTGAGGGCATATGGCACTGAGAAGGAGGCGGAGAGCAGAAAGAAAAAGATGAAGAGGAAACAGGGCACGAGGGAGGGGGAGCGAATGGGGAGATAATGCTGCAAGCTCTGGGGGAGGAGGTTGGTTTCAGACAGGTTGGGAAAAGACAGGTACCCATCATCATCTAGAAGAGAAGGGAATGACTCAGGGAGCTGCAAGGAGAAGGAGAACAGGGTGGTCCCTTTGCCAGTTTGCTGTTTGTAGCTAAAAGCTACATCTTGGTCCCCTAGATATGGCTTCCCTTTGCCCTCAGAGTCCACGGAGGGCTCTCCGTGGACAGGCACGGTGTCTTTAGATGGCTCGAGGCCTGGAGGTTGGTGGTCATTCTCCTTACACCTCCTACGGAGCTCTGTGGGAGATGCAGGGGTACAATGGTCTGATGGGGGGGAAAGGGGACATGAGTCAGTGCCAAGCCCAGGTGACTGATATGAAAGAGACAGGGAGAGACAGAAAGCAGCAAACAGAGATGCAAAAGGACAAAAAGAAAACTGCAATTAGTTAATTTTCTTATGTGTATCAATATAAAATTGTAAAACAAGAATTTTAGACTAGGGTTGTTAATGAATTTTAAAGTACTCAAGCTGCATGCCAACACTGCCACAACTGGCTACCATTTTCCCACCAAAAAGACCATCAAATCTCGGGTGAGCTTTTTAAAAAATTCAAAACAGAAGATATTTACGGGCAGTTTCAAATTCTACATGTTTCACATGATCCAAAATTTTTGTTTAGATCAACAGCTCTAGAAAGTTTTAGGGTTTTGAGAACAAACATAATGCTGGTAACTTACAATTAAGACTTTCAATAACTTTTCCTGATCTTCAGCTAACAGATCTGTTACTATCATTCAGTTGGATTAAAAATTAAATCGAATCCAAATTTTGATTATTTAATCTCTAGCATTACCTTTCCTTGGTTAGTTAATTACATTCGAAACAGGTAGGTTTTCGAATTAAGAAGTTTCTGGCCCCACTCCTATCTGATAAGCAGTTTCAATTGAGGAACTTAACAATTAGCATTTTAGAAAGTCTCACTCTCCACAAAAAAATCGAGGTTCCTTTGAAATTCTTATATTGGCTTATTTTTCCATGATCTAAAAGAAGCCTAAACTCCAATCAGTGGTTTCAACAAGATAACTAGCAAAAAGAATGTGTTTTCTTATAATATGGTTTATAAATATTTACTTTGTATTACTTGTGGTCCATAAATAATAGAAAGATACAATTTTCCAGCCTTCTGAGTTTTTGTTTTTGTTTTTGTTTTTGTTTTTAAAGCAGGTAAATGGTATGTTTAACCCTCCTGGGGTTTGGGTTCTTAAGAGAATGATAAAGGCAGCTATTCCCACAAATGTGCTCCCCAATGAGCTCAGGCTTCTGTAGGGAAAGTGAGGCTCTTTAAATTCTCTCTGGCCCTGACAGTCTCAATGACCACGGCCGGTTTCCTCTGCAGGTGACAGAGGGCTGGTGAGCAAAGAGGGGAAGAAGAAAAGCAAGCAAGCCCCAAACAAGATGTGTGCATAGCAATGAAGCTGCTACTGCCCAGGGAACTCAAGATGATGAGGTCTCATGCAACCTAAACATAATTAGACTTTTGCTAGTTTCTGTGACACTGTGTATGGTGTGTGTATGTGTGCGTGTATGTGTGTGTACACATATTTGTGTTTTGCCTAGTGATCTCATAGCATGGAAATTTGTGGAGGTTATCCCATCCTGACTTGGTAACTATAGACAAAGTGTCAGAAAATGCACAAATAAAATTGTATCATGGATACATCTGAATTTAGAAGTATCCTTAGTATTAGATAAGTATGTCTTTTCCTAATACTCACATGTGACGTTAAACACTGTGTTTTAAACCAGGCTCTGCACAAATCTCATTCAACTGCGAATAATACAGAAGTTACAAGCTGACTTCTGCATGCAGACAATTGTTCCCGTAGTGGCAGAAGGCCGCCCTGTCACTGAGGTGATCATTGCTGGGAAATACGCCTTCTCTCTAAGGAGTAGGGGACCAGTTATCTAATTCTAATGACAATTTTCAGTAACACATTTTTATTTTGTTTAAAAAATGAGTGCCCTCTACATTTCTTTTTGAAGATGGAGAATAAAATTAAGGTTTAATCGTCCATGCTGCACATTAATAAGGTTTTTAAAAGACATCTTTGCACTGTGGAAAATGAAGAAAGCCATCGACCTACTTTAGCACTTGGTCTCAGCCACAACCCTTTTGAAGCACTTTTGGGTTAAAGTGCTGGCTTCTCAGCGACTCAGATTGTAAGAGTCCCAATCTTCTTTGTCTTTTTATTTTTCCATGGCATAAATGGCACTGAGTAACAATCGTTTCATGCTACATGCTACATAAACAACTTGCTGATCTTTTAAAATCAAATAAAGTGAGACTGCCTTGGAACAAACTAAAAGTCATTTACTTTTATGTGCCACTTAATGATATTTATTCATCCATGAGAATCGTATGTTGGCATGTGTGATTTCAAGAAATCATGGAACACATTTGCTGTTCAGCTATATTATTTTCTTTTCATGTCCTATTTAAAACCTTCCTTGACTTAACTGAAACCGTGTAAAAACAAAATTCAGAACAAAGCACATTTTAAGAGCACCAGTGATACAAATATTCTTGCTGTCATTTCCTATCCTGTTTGGCAAATAATTTTATCTTAAAAAAATGATGGACTGGGTCATTTGGAATATCCCAATGTAACTACAACAACAATAAGTTTCTTCATCTACACATTTAGCTTTCATTGTTAAATTCTTGTCAAAAGAACAGTTTTCAATAGTCTCCCAGGTGGTGGGTACCTGTCACATAAGTCTATATTTAAAGAGCCCATGTGCAAAAGAACATTTTGAATCAAATTTATGCAAGTTTTAGCATAGCCTGTAAAGTATATAGCATTTTTATTCTGCTATTTTCTTTCACTCTGCACTGTGTGCATCGTAGGACCCACTGTTTTTCCATTATTATTATGTATAAACCTCTCAGTGTGTTTTCTGACTTTTAGGGAGCTGCTCTGCTACATACAAAACCCCTCACTAGAAGTAGGTTGTGTATTTTTAAACTTTTACTTTTCTAAAAAGTGGCTTTATAGTTCTGGATCACCAGAAATCATGTGAAATTTAAAAATAAATGGAATTTTGTGTGAAATGAAGTTGCAAATTTAATGGGGAAAAAAACACCTTAGAGAAATAGCTGCCAAATTCACTTTCCGTCTTACCTGGCAACCTTCTGCCTTAATATCATTTTCTAAAACATGTCCACTTGCTACTTTGATGATTAGATTATAATCATAAGACTAAGAGAGGAAACAGTGTATAAATACACAGACTATAATCACTCAGTTACTTACAATCAGAAGAATGCAATGTAATCCTACTGTATATCTAGAAAAATATACAGTACTCGAGTAGGAGAATGGGGCCAGAAATCAAGAAAATAGCTTTAGTGACAGTTCTGAAGTGTGAGCCCAAACAGAAAAGTGTAATATGTCATTAAACGTACTTTTAAGAAATACAGACAGGACAGCTTTTGAAAGTCTTACATAGCATGTCAGTTGTTAAAATAAAAATGCTCAAGAAGTTAAAAAGGAATCTTTCAGAGGAAAAATGTTGACAAAGGAAATAATTTAAAATTTGACAATATGAATGTGACTAATGCTGAAATATGAATTAGCTTAAGTCTAAACACATTGCTGGCTTATATCCTTAGTATTAGTTAGTAGTTCTCAAAAGTCTGAGCAAGCTCTAGGAGGCAGCCTGGGAGATATACCTTTCCCTCGTGCCGTATTGCTGCAACAGGCGTTGCTTCCTCTGCCTTTTTCCGTCTGTCCTCTTCCTCATCACGCTCTTCCTCAGCCTTTTTCTCTGGCGTCACAGTAGTGATCAAGTTGGTCTGGGAGATGCCCTTTGTTGTGGCGTACTGGCCAGTACCAACCTCTGCAGCAGACACAGAATCCTTCATGTATATTTCATGGTTTTCATTCACTGACGCTAAAAGCAAATACAATTGAAGAAATAAAGTCTGAAATAGTTAAGCCAGAAGACTGATAAACACACCACCAACTGTCCCGTTACAAAAAAAAGTACCCCCACGAAATACCATTTGTCTTCAAAAGACAAGTCAGTGCTGCAGGTACCTTCATCTAAAGGCTATCATAAACCCACTTTCTATCTCAACTACATTAGCTTTTTAAAAGGATTTAAATGCTCATCTCATGAAGCCACTAGAATAATTTTCATCCGTTCTCAGGATCTATGGTGAGGATGTGTGTCAGGGAGGCTGAGCTGCCACTGAGCCTGTTACCCCACAAAGTAACTGGCTGGGCATCGGCACTAGACACTTAGTGGCAAGTTCTACAACTACAAGTATTTTCAGTAGACAACTGATATACTACATTTGACTTCGAATGTATTTTTAGAAGTGCCATTCTCCAAGGAGCACTGAAATGTTTTTTCAATTATTATTATTAATAATGGTTGAAAAGTCTACAATGTGAAAACCACATGGGTAACAGTGAAAATTAACCATCTTAGCAGAGATTATATAAAATTCAGATGGCAACTCCATTCAACTAAAGTGCAGAAATGTTTTAATTTCTACTGCACTTTAAAAAGATATGCATACATATCTACCATGATATGCATGTATTCATTCATCGCTAATATTTTGGGAAAACAAGACAAACATTGCTAATGAAATTCATGCAAAGGCAAAGCATGCAAACGTAAGAGATACAAGATAGAGCCTTTCATCACAGCTAAAATGTCTTAGTGAAAGAGATACCTGATTCAGTGAACTTTTTAAAATTCAGTACTCATTATTTTGGGTTTTAGGTATCATAATATTTATTGAAACTGAAAACTGCTGCTTTTCCAATTCACAGTAGCTAATCATGGGCAAAATATAATCTGTGTTCATGTTTTAGGAATTTTAAAACATAAATGTAAGAAAAGATCCTAAAATCTTTTTAATAGTAAACCATTTCACTAAAATACCTTCACTAAGATATTTTATATGTGGTTATTCTGATGAAAAAGCTCACATGAAACACGGTTTCCTAATGGGCCAGTTAGGCTGTTCTAGATAAGAAGCAACCTTGCAGAAAGCAGTTTATATTCCAACATGCAGCCAGAGCCCCCAGGTCAGCAGCACAGAAAACATACTAGAATTATCAGGACCCCAAAGAGTGAGAGACAACACATACTAACATCACTTTTGGGCAGGGAGGAAGAGACAGCATGATATTAGTACATTTATTTCACGATTGTCTTCTGTCTTCTCAGCAATCATTATTACACAAAAGGCCATAAGGAAAACAACATTCACGATAAATGTGTTCCCTTGGGTACACATCACTGAATAAAGTAGATAGTATTCAGGGAAAAAGGAGTGATTCTACAAAAGATCCTCCAACACTGACTTAGTGACTACACAGTTTACAGATTCTCTGAAGGAGAAAGAAGAGTGAGACAACGCCAGAAGAAAAGCTTCAGTGTGAACACAGATATGTCAATATCTTAATTCACCTCAAAACAGTCCTAAAAACATTTTATGACAAAAGTTTGGCTCTAAGGTAGATATTCTGAAAACAGGAAACTCTTAGAAGACAGAGAATGGTAACAGCTTCCTGGGTCGGCTGACAAAAGCCTATAAGGATAATTATCAATATAATTATTGAGATAATCATGATTACACCTATAACGAGAGTGCTTTGACATATGTCTTATTCAGTCATTGCAACAACCCTATCGGGGTGACCTTACTCCCATTTTATGGATGATGACTAAAACCCAGACAGTGGGAGTTAATATAATTCACCAACTACTTCATAGCTAAAGGGCCTGGACTTCAGCTTGGATTTATCTACACCAAGTATGTGTTCTTTCTACTTCACTAGTAACATACATAATAGAGCACTAAAAATACAATGTTCGCTTCTTCTATAAACTGTGTATAACGTCTTCCATTAGAAAAACACGATTATTTTAAGCAAAAGATTCAGGGAGTATATTGAGCCACCAACCACTCTGGAGTATGGTGAGAGAAAGGGAGAACTGAGACCATGGCAAGTGGTGGCAAAAAAGGTAAGGAGGATGGTAATCTCAGATACTTGTAACTGTTACTTATTTTTGTTTATGTTTTTGCTTATTATTAAAATCACACGTACATACTAGAAACTTCTAACTCTTTATGTGCACCAGACAGGTCTTCCATCAAACAACTAATCTCTAGGTGCTCTGAATTAGAAGACAGAGGTCTGGCCATGGCCTGCTTCCTTACTTAAGTATTACTATAGCTGTCGTGACTTGTAGCAGAAGGCACATGTGCATGTAACTATAGATACAATACAAAACTGTCACACAAAACAAAACCTGCTGAAAACTCATGATTACGCCATTTCTTAAACATGTTATTTAAGTGATTCTCTTCCTGTTTTACTTACACATTTGACTTAACAGCAGAGAACATTTACATAGCAATGCTCTCCCAGTCCATCTGGTGTATAATTAATACTAACCATGAAGATTTAACTTAGAGTCCTTTGCTCTGTTATTTAAATGCCATCCTTTCCATCAGCTATTATTCATTGACTGATAAGAGTCACATTTTATTCATAAAGTTTTTTTAGAAACAGATAAATTTTACTTACAGTTTTTTTTTTTTTCTGAAACAAGTCATCTAAGACAAATCTGACAATCACTTAAGATCTGCTGGCAAGGGAACCAAATTACTTACAGAGCATTTAACTACTATACATAGAACGGGAGCATCTTTCTCCAAATTCAAGATACCAGCTTATAAAGGCTATGCTCTTCATTCCCTAAGTACCCATTCTTTTATGTAATTTCATATAAATCTACAATAAAAGACATTAGACTCACAAAGGTACTTTTGAGGGTGTGGGGTTAAAATCTGCCATTTAGTCATAGGCCGACAAGGTTTTTCATTGCATACTATCCAAGAAGATCTGTTTATAAAACGCTCATGATAGTTTCATCCTATTGGGGAGCCACCAGAGATTATTAAAGGCCAGTAAGTGAAGCCTACCTCCATCTAAGCTGCGAGACATGGTATAACGTTTGCTGGACGAACGTTCAAAGTATGGGGCTGGGCGATCTATCAACGCACTGGCTCTTCTTGTTTGGGCTTGCGTTCTGCCACTATAACGAAACTTGGAACCCAAGGTGAGGAATTTCTTTGGAGGTGCTTCTGGTAACAACAGTCTAAAGGTATTAAAGGAAAAACACTTAATAGAAAGACTATTAAGTCAAATATTAAGAAATCTAACTTTTTACTCTGTTCTAAAAGGTAAAGTGCTTTGTGAACAAATGGATTAACACCCAATATGCAATTAAATAAATCTGATTTTATAAGGAAAAAAATCAATTCACACAGTATATATCAACTATCAATGTTACAGAGAGGCTATGAGCAAAATGGGTCGGGTTAGGCTAGCGAGAATTACTACCCCATGAAACTGGAGAGTCTCTGGTACTATAAACCCAAGAGCAATTAAATAGGTGATGGCAGTGAAGGAGAACAGTGATAAATCGTTATTGTGTGGACACAAATCTGAGGGTCTTAGTACTGTCTGCACATAAAGGGGTCCAAGGGTATTGAGATATTACTGAAATAGTAAGGAGTGGATTGGACTTACTACAATAACAATAAAAAGACACTAAAGATAAAAAGAAAGGGGAGATGGGGGCAGATAAGTATAAGACAAGTTAAGGAAAATTCTTCAAATTTAGTCAGAAGGTCCTTTAGGATTTTTTATCAAGAAATCTATTGACAACAAACTTGAAGGACCAGAAAAAATATTCTTCTACATTCTTCCCAATAACCATTTTCAGTATGTGATTCCGATCATTCTCATTCTTCCTTAGGGAAAAAAAAAAAAAAGATCTCTACTTACCTGAAAAATGTATGGTGTTCAACGCATACTTTCCATAAACGCTTGGCAGCTCGATGGTTTGGCAGCTTAAAGCCAATGGTACTTTCAAATTGTTCAAACTAAATTCAAAAAAACATATTGAAGAGCAGAGTCAAGTTTGGAATCAGAAATAACAGGAAAGTAAATAATTTACAAAATTATAATACCACCTAGAAATTTTTCTTTACTCACTAAATCGTTATATGCAGAATTCACGCTATCTACATTCATTTGTTAAAAAGGGGAGAAAAAAACTCCTTATATCCATCTCCTTAAAATACTGCAGGAATGGGCAGCCACATTATGCATATAGTAAATATTTTATGTACTGGTATGGATCTTATGAAAACTAAATGCAAAAAAGGATATCTGGATTCCTTCCAGAGACCAATTTGTCCTGATCTCGTTTTTAAGCCTAATAATCATGGATTCTCCATGACATTATGATTTCAACTGGAAGGTACAGAAATGAACGAAACATTTATAGCTTACAGTATTCTTAGGATGACATTTTCTCCTAACATCGGGTCTGGAAATATGCATATATCCTTGGTATTTAATGACTTGATATCATATATTGCTGATGTTATTTCTGCATTCTAGTATGGATTATCATGTTAAATGCTAACAATTCTTGGTTTATATACAAGATCAGAGATTAGAACATATTTTCATATTTTTCAGCATGTACAGTTCAGATGATACTCCTTCAGCCATTTGATTTTTCAAGGTGAAATATCTGATTTCCTAATATATTTCAATATTATTATTGCAGATATTCATTATTTTAATTTTCTGAAGACAGTATGAATCAGGCCACCAGAGGGCAATCATCTTAAATAGTAAAGGCTTCACAAAAGAGCACTAAACTACCTGACTACTGATATAATTGATAGCAAAAGTAATTTATGTGGCAAAGAACCAAGGAGAGAGGTCCTCTGCAAGGCACATGAGGTATACTTATGCTCGACCTCTATTTCTTGATTGTTGAGAGGGACCGAGCAGGGAGAGCTTGGGAAATATATCACAGGTTTCTTTAACTGCAACTGTCATTCCCAAATTCTTACTCGCTGTGGATGTGCGTGTACAGTGGTAGTCATAAAAATCACTACTGTCGAACAGACCCAGTCAATGGACAAGCCAGAGTACTATAGATCTTAATTAAACCACCCTCCATGTGTTCATTCTGTATCTAGTAAGTACCACGTACTACGCTAAGGCCAGGAGTTTTAAAAGAATCAACTTGCTCCTGTTGCAAGAAGCCAGGAAGATTCTCTCAAGGATGACAGAGGCCTCCTTTTAAGCATTTTTAAATGTTTATCTATCTCTCTATACTTTGTATTCATTTCTTTCAACCTCTTCAGAGCCTTCTGCCACCAAAAACTTCCCACTCATTCTTCTCAGCTTATGACTGTAAAAAAGGGGAAGGAAACTTTCTTTGAGCCTGCTTCTGCCTGACCCCTCACCTTCTCGCTGCTAGAGAAGCCTCGTCTACTCAGCTAATTTACTCCTTACCTCACTGCATCCTGCCAGGTTCTCCTAACACGGTCCTGAACTCTTAAATGCCACAGCAGAATCTGATTATCAACTCCAATGCATTTTTCTTAGTTTTTACCCTGTGTCTTTTCTGTAACATTTGGCATTGCTGGTTAACCAGGTCCCCTAGATCTCACGTCCTTGTCAACGTGACTGTTTTTGACTCTCCTTTTCTTAATCTGGCTATTCTTAATCTCTCTATGATCCTCTTCTGCCTACTCCTCTCTCAAAAAGTGGTACTGCCCAGCGTTTTTGTTTTAAGGTCTCTCTCTCTCTCTTTTTTTTTTAACTTCTCTTGTTCCTTGGGTAACTGATTCCATGCCTAAGGCCTTCAATAAAATGTATAAGTTGATGACTCTGTTCAAGTCTTGTATTTCTTACTACGCAAGAATCGCCCCTTGAAAAAATTCTCCAAAGGAATTTCAATCTTTTGTTTTTAATTCTCCCCCCTTTCCTCACTTGTCTAATAATATCATCTCCATCAGCTTCTCTGATGCAAGCTGAAAACTTCTGATTATCCTGGACTCTCTCCCCTTTTTATTCTTCTTCCATCCTGTCTCTAAGACCTACTGTTCTGCCTCTAAAGTCTCTTTCAAACTTGCTCCTTCCATTCTGTTCCCAGAACTTCTGCCCTAGTTTAAGTCTCATCAAATCATATTACTAAGTAGCTGAATGCCATTAAGAAATCCATCATTCCAAGATATTCATGAAGTTGTGTCATGTCCTAATTCAAAACCTTCCATGGCTCATTACTGTCTCCTGATGTATTTCTCCAACTTTCCCTTTGGGCATCTCACAACTATGCTCATTCCATGTCTATAGAATATTATCTCATCTGTATTATAACATTGTAATTTTAAGTGTGTAAGTCTGTTTCTCTGCTAAACAGAAAGTCCCTTAACAAGGTCATATTTATCTTTCTATTTCCAATGCCCAATGTGGTGCCTGGCAATAAATATATGCTCAATAAATGTTTAATGACTCCAAATGAATATACATTAGTTATAAGTTTAACATATAATCTTTAGGAAATATTTTTAAAATTACTGCAATTTCAGGTATATACATAAAAGCTTATAGATTATTTCAGTTTTAAGAGACAAATATGACTTTACATTTATATTAAATGTGACCGCTTGCTTTACAGTCTCATATTTTAATTGTATTTTCCACCAGTAGGTAGATTGATTTTGAAGACAGGACATAATTCTATATCATGCCAGAAAATGTTGAGACATAAATGAGCTGCAATCTTAGAGCTTTGCCTCCATTACAGTAACTACACTGATTAGAAATGAAGATATTTATTAATCATCTATTAAGCAGATAATAGCAGATTTTTACTACCTAGTATCTAAAATCCATTAAGGAGGATACAAATTTAAGTTGATCATGGATGCTCTTGTCCGAGAAATAAGGATTAGTTAACAATTTTGACTTTTTTTTTCGTCTCTCTTTTTTGAAAAAAAAAAAAAGGTAGAACTATAATAGGCTGTGGAAATTATTTACATAATTTACATTCAGCATCCCTTATTCTAATCTTTCTGGTATCTCTTACTCTAATACACATTATCTCAAAGCTATTCATTTTAGGGTGCTATTAGATTTAAAGGACAGATAGAGCAGAGAGACATAACAGGACAGATAGGAAGAAATCTATTCTTTATTCACAAACAGGTTTTAAGACTAAGAGATTCTTTCATACCACAGCTTAAAATATATTAAACGTTATTCATGAATCTGTATTTTACATTAAAATATATAAAAATAACCCTTTCGATTAATGTATGCAGTGGGAAAAATGGCAATAAAATAATAAAAATGAACATTTTGTTAATTATTATTAGACAAAACTTTAATAAACTCTCTTAGGCATTAAGACCTAACTCACTGTATGTCCTGCAATGTTGAGAACTTGTCAGCAGGAAGTTTAAATTTTTGTTTGCCATTAGGCACCTTTCTTCCTAACGTACGTGCAAAGTTGGGTCTACTTACCTCTCCTGGGCGGATCTTAATGTAAAAGTTGTTCCGTTTATAAGAAATTTTTAGAACCTTAGGCCAGGCAAATCTGTTTATCCTCAGTCGGTCACGATATATCAACAGACCACTTGCACAAACTCCTAACATAATTTCTACTCCTTCAGAATCCTGGAAAATAGCAGCAAGAAGCAGTGTATCAATATTTCACTTATTTCCACTTACAGCTGGGGATAACACTTAAGCCTCCATGACAGAACCTATAATTGACTACCTGCAGCTCTAATTTAAATGTGAAAAACACTGCAGCCATTTTTTAAACATTACCACTAAATAATGGCCTTTTAATGAAGATATTTATCACTATGGAGATTTGCTAGCGTAAAATTTGCTTACCCGGGTATTTTAAGACTTACCACATAAATACTGCACACAGAGAAGGCCAACCAGATGAAAGTATGTTAATAACAGTAA
>NW_011888903.1:5017355-5023950 GCF_000151845.1 Pteropus vampyrus | reverse complement strand
GGGCGGATCTTAATGTAAAAGTTGTTCCGTTTATAAGAAATTTTTAGAACCTTAGGCCAGGCAAATCTGTTTATCCTCAGTCGGTCACGATATATCAACAGACCACTTGCACAAACTCCTAACATAATTTCTACTCCTTCAGAATCCTGGAAAATAGCAGCAAGAAGCAGTGTATCAATATTTCACTTATTTCCACTTACAGCTGGGGATAACACTTAAGCCTCCATGACAGAACCTATAATTGACTACCTGCAGCTCTAATTTAAATGTGAAAAACACTGCAGCCATTTTTTAAACATTACCACTAAATAATGGCCTTTTAATGAAGATATTTATCACTATGGAGATTTGCTAGCGTAAAATTTGCTTACCCGGGTATTTTAAGACTTACCACATAAATACTGCACACAGAGAAGGCCAACCAGATGAAAGTATGTTAATAACAGTAATAGTAATAGCTGCAGCTCTCACTTATTGAGTGCCAAGCACTGCTTATTAACTCTCTTAATCTTCACTAGGGTATTTTGAGGTAGTTGCTATTATTATTCCCATTTTATAGATGAGGAAACTGAGGCATAGAGAGGTTACCTATCTGTCCCAGTTGAATGTGGGCAGCCTGGTCACAGAGGCAGCACTCTTAAATGATATGGATATTAACAGAGGGGCACTGTCTTTCTTAGGAGTGTTTCAGAGTTTGTTCCTTTCCTTTAAAAAAGCCTCTATCTTTATTTTGTTGTTATTGTTGGAGTATAATTTAAATACAAATAGTTTTTTTAAAGTATGAACTGTACTTCCCCAATAGGCCCTCAAAACATCCATACTGCCCAACGGTAATCATACTTAACAATAACAGTGATTCACCTATATAAATATAGATACATTTTATATATGTGTATAGTTTGGTCTTTTATGACAAAAGTTGAATCACGCTACATTTGCAATTTCCTTTGCTATTTGCGCATTTCATATTTAGGTCATTTCGTAGGAATGTGTTATGCCCAGAGGTCCTGGAGGTTATCAGAAATGTTACATAAAGTTCAGGAGATGTCCCATGTATAATCTATGCCCCCTAAATGTTGCATCAGGTGAAAGCAGGGTAAAATTAACATTGTGATGGCCTTGAGTGGGGTAAAAATAAAGGATGGAGGCAGGACTCTGTGTGAAATGCAGTGTCCACCCCTGTGTCTTACTGACTTTTGGAAGCAGAGGGCATGTGGGCAAAGCTGAGCTCTTTTGTCACACTCATCAACAGGGCTGTCCCTAGCTTTGAGTCACTCTGCAGCACCAGCAAAGAGGGGAGGGAGAAATGGCAGAATCCAAAAAAGAGATTCTGACTCATCCATGTTGTGGGAATTTACTTCCTAAATCCTGTTAGTGCAAGGCTCAAGATGAACATTTCCAGAGTCAAAAATAAATATTTTGGTCCATTTATGGAAAATATAAGTTTACAAATACAATCTAATTGATTTAAAATGAAATATTTTACTTTGGAACCATATCAGTCCATTAGATATGAAATTACAGGAGCAGAAATACTTGACGTCTGGACATTACAACATAATAATATTTGAGAACTCAAAGATAAGAAACTGCCCACAACTTATCAAGGGCTTTAATTTGAAAGAGCAATTTAAAAGCTATAACCTGATGCTGACAAGTAGCTGGCATTATTGATCCTTTAGAACCAGCCAATTTGCTCACACTATTGCTCAGAGGGGACCATCTCACGCCATGAACAGAAATGCAGGCATGAGGGAGAGCCGTTTGAATAACTGCTCTTTGATTCACTTTCTTTTTGCTAAAGAACATAAGTTTAGGAAATATGCGTATGACCTAAAGAGGGAAAGGACATTTAAAAACATTTTTCATTATTTTATCTGTTTTTAAATCACCCATTGGTATCTTTCGATCATAAGAAAACAGAATCCCTTGATGGGGTAGAGCAGGAACACTCCTTTGCTCCCTCCTCTCTCCTTGTCCCTTCCAACATGCACTTCTCTGTGTCCCAATACCATTGTTATTTCTAGCATACTGTAAGCAAATGGTCCTGCAATTAATTCCCACCCATCTTCCTTCTCTTTGAGACTGTAAGCTGGTGGATAGCAGGAGTTTTGTTTAATCTTGGTAACTGCATGTTCAACACAGTGCCCATCTAGCATGTATTAAGTCATTACATGCTTGTTGAACATTTCATTAATCATGCAGTAACGACAACAACAAAATACTCTGCATATCAAGTATTTGGCCACAGCCCATAGTATTAAAGTTAGGTTAATATAATTTTTATATTGAAAACTATAACATCAGTCTTTCTTGGGGACATGTGTTTCCTTATTAATGAACACATCTAATGCTTCCTTTAGCAGGGAGTACTGAAGAAAGCCTGGATGATCTCAGTCTTTCATAATTAATATAGATAAGCACACTACCCCTTAATTTAAAATCACTGTTCAAACTCTGTCGTCCTTCATTATCACTTGGTCCATGGGATATCCAATACGAATTTATAGCTACATTTTAGAATATTATATGAAATAAAGGACTCTCACAGAGCTTACACAGACTGACATAAGATGACAAACAAGCAGAGACAGCCTTCTTAAGAAAAAAATCAGAGCATTTAAAATAGATTTTCCAAAACAAGGGACTTTCATCTAATATAGTTATTTATTCTTTATACAGAGCTGTGAAGTTCAATATTGCAGTTCAGAATTTCTAAATGGGTCCTAAAGCTCATAGCCTTTCATACCATCAATAGAAGAAAGGCATCTCACTTACAACCGGAAATGAGCTCTAATTTAATTCAGTAAATTTCCTGTTACGGAAATGATGAAGTGTGGCTGCATGAGAAAATGGGATCCATAACTGAATCATTTATTATACTTAATATTCAGATGAAATCCTATAACGGGTGGCATTTGCACTTCCTTAAGTCTTTCTTTTTTAATTGGCATAATTTCAAATCATATTATTGCAGCTATCTATTTTAATTCAGTAGCTATAGCAATGTTAAGTGATTTTATTTTTACTGATGAGAACACTGATATATCCTGAGTTGCACTTCCCTAAATGCATGCCCTAATCTTTTATTTATTTATTTTCCCCGGGCATTAAGTGAATCACCATGTGTAATTCAAAAATACTTTTCGATTCACTCAAGTTTTCAGGCTATCTTCATTTCCTTCTTATCTTTTAGTCACCTAAGGATAAACTACAGAAAAGCAGTCTTATTTTCATTTTAAATCCTCATCCTGCCTTATACCTGGCAGAAAATATGAAACACCTTTGTTCTCTGACTGCAAAATAAGTGAAAAAAAATAATAATAATGAACTGGCAAGTAAATAGAGCTACACCTGCTGTTCTAATTACACACAAATGTCAAAGAGCTTGGCATTAATACACCAGCACATCCCTGGGCTAAGCCCCAGCCAAATCTGAGATTTTGCTCGTTAGTGCTCAGGGCTTCAGGCCTTGGAAGTGTACATCCTGTGTGATGTACAAAATGATCTACAGACATAACCAATCAAATCTGCATTTATTTGACGGCCACTATTTTCTCATCCAAACTCACTGTGGATTAGTCTGCTCCCACACGCCAACCAGGGAGCATCTCCACATGCAGCATCGACCAAACCTATGGATCACAGATTTCCTTCCCACAGGTCCTCGGGGTTGTTGGAATGTTTGTTTGAACAGAGCCAGCTGAAACTCTATTTCTTAGTCCCAAACTTGATTGTATACGATACTCGCTTGCCTGGAAGCCTTTAACTGCATGTTCTTGTGAGTTCCAGACCATGAAATTGGTGACTACCCTGTGTATCAGTAAGTAAAGGCACATTCCCATAACCAGAATGATGTTATCTTGTCACGCCATATCAGAAGAAACTGCCCCTGAACTTCAAATACTGATCTTTATTAATGACGCTGAAGTACCGGCATCCATCCCTAAGATCTTAACAAATTTCATGTTTCGATGATAACAGTTTTCATAAAAGCTTCCCTGTGCTTCCACAGGATTTTTTTCATAGCTGTTCAAATAACAGACTAATAGTCCATATACTCATTTTCTCACTGCTGAAAAATAAGGAGATTCTAGGAAAAAGTATGACATGGAGTAAAAGCGGCTCTGAGCATCCTTACAACCTTTACCCTCCTACAGTCCAATCCCATTTTTTTTCCTCCCCAGACACCACAGCCAAGCTACAGCTTTAACGTTTCACAATTTACCAAGCAACCTGGTAGTCCTTAGCTTGGGTAGTTAATTTAGCTGAATTTTAAAATAACAGTTTTATATCCTAAACTTCCAGCCTCCAAAACTGTGAGAAAATTAATTTTTATTGCTTAAGTCACCTCCAAAAAAATAATAAAATAAAATAACAATCTTATTTTAAAGTACTTGATTATTTGTCCGAATGCCTAAACTTTAGAAATGGACTTATTTAAATTTCACATGAATTTACTAAGTGCCTGGTGGGTGTCTAGAACAGAGGCATAAACAGCACTTGGCACAGAACAGATGTGACATTGGGTATTGGACAATTGGCTGAGTTTAGGCAGACAGACAGACAAGAAAGGGCAGGACAGTGCAAAGTTGGGTATATTCTAGGAAAAGGGAGACAGGATCTGGCAGGAAAAAAGGGCACATGTCAGCACAAAGTGGGGGAGACCAGGAAGGCGGTTAAGCTCAGAGTTTATTATATGAAGATAAACTTCTAACTGAATCCAGGCAATCAGAGGCTCTGCCTACGAGGGCTTTCAGAGGGCTGAGACCATGAGTTATGTGAGTTTGAGCCATGCAGAGCCAACCCCTCGGTAAAACATCAGAGAGCTAAATTTTCTTTATCATTGGGCTGGCCTTAAAAGGCAAAGACAGATTTGAATTCCCAGTTTTCGTTTACATGAACTGAAATAAAAATCACCAGCTTATAGCAATAACTTAATAACTTAATAACTTAATAATGACTTAAATAAAATTAAATAGAAAGTTTGGGGTTTAAAAAACACATACCTTGGCATGATGTAAATCTACTCCGTACATAGATAGTTTTTTGGCATTTTCCAAAAAATGCATCTCTGCTTCTGCTGGTGTCATTCCTCTGATAAGAACAACAAAAAAAAAATGTTACAATAATGCTTTTCTTTTACCTAGTGGGGCTGTAATATTTTCTACTTAGCTCTCTTGCTATCTAATGAGCAAGTCCCCATAAAGGCGCCAACAGATTTGTGCTCTGAGGGAAGAATAAGAATAAGGGACAAAATGGCTTTTAAAGAAAACATCACAAATAGACCTTCTAAGTGAGAACCTAACTATCCCAGAACTGAACCCAGATTGGAACTCTACTCTGCAAAGTTCCATTGGTAATGTACCGAAATCAGTCCTGGACAAAGTGGGTGTGTAAGTGATGCTCACCATCCAGGAACAACTTAAATGGAATGTTCACGGGGTTTATTTTATATCACTAACCTGTGGCTTTTGTGCAGCTCGATCACTTTATCTTCCAGTTCTTTAGTGTGATTTGGTGCAAAGCGGAACTCACTAATGTAATCATTCCCACATTCGTCTGGGTCATAGTCTCCCAGTTCTGACTGGACCGTGTAGGAGCCCAACAGGGCAAGAGTGACAAAGGAGCAGGGCAGCCTTCCAGACACAATGTCATCTCGCAATTGTAAGCAGAGGTAGTACCTTCCAGGAGCCAAAAACAATAAAGCAAAAAGCCAGCATTGGGATACATGAAAAAAAAAACCCCTTCGTTTTAATTTTTTTTTTACTTATTTTTTCCTTTTGGATTATTCCCTTGGGGCCAATTTTTTTGGCTTTTTTTTTTTGTTTTGGTTTTAGGGGGAAATACTTAGTTATAAAACAATATTTAAGCGCATCTAGAGACAAGTCAGTGTTCATAACAAAACAGGGTTGTACTAATAAGGCACACACTAAAAGAAACTTAAAGACATATTCCTCTAACATCTTTTAAAATAACATTTAAAGTCAAATGAATAGTTCCCAATGCCCTCCCTGAAATCTTTGGTTGGGGTATTATAGTATAAAGCATGGCGCTCTTAAATATAACTGAGTCCCAATGATCCTTAAGGAAGTCTCATTTTGGTGTCTAAACTAAAGGTCTTATGACCTTTAGTCATATGACCAAGACGAATTTCAGGTAACTCAACAGTTGCACCATCATAAAATCTGCTCTCAATTTCCTGCATTCCTGGTGAGACAATCTCTTGATAATAATGAATAATTTCTGTTTCAATTTCTCATTTTTTAAATTTAGATAACTTCCTAGAATTCAACTGATATCAAGACTAACTGAAGAATTACAACCTTAAAATCTGAGAAGCTCGTCACTATAAGTAAACAGTTTTAAATTGGGGGAGTATAAAACATTTTCCATAGTCAAGGTAACATAAAAATATCTCCATTAATAGAGGACTTATCTTCTCTGTTATTTTGCTTTTAAGATTTATAGATATAATATTAATTACAGAAGACTCCGAGGTAAGAGTTGACATTGATGAGTTTTAATAATATCTTTCATGGCCCAGCATATGAATACAATAATGAAACATACCTTATACCTTTCATATAAGAAA